>NW_010318291.1:7411-7792 GCF_000700745.2 Antrostomus carolinensis | reverse complement strand
GCAACCACCACACAAGCTTAAAGAGGCAGAAATCCCACTACTCCAGGCTGTACAGATGAGATGTTTTCCCAGCCCTGAAGCTGGTTTTGCCCAGCTCTCTCTATAAATAGCTGCCTGTGGTGGGTGGAACCCGGAGCTCCTTATCCCTCTTCCCAAGCCCAGCTGCCAGCTCTGCCAGCTCCGCAGTGCCATTGAGATGCTGCAGCATCCCAGCAGTGTCCAGGCTCACAGTCACCACCATAACCCAGGGGTGACAGGCGGCCCCTCAGCTCCTGGGGATGGTCAGGGGAGAACAACCTGTGTTCCCTGTGAAGGCAAGCACCTTCAAACAGGCAGGAGCTGCTGGCCCCTCACAGGTGATCCCTTTGGGCTCCTTGCACA
>NW_010318291.1:7104-7382 GCF_000700745.2 Antrostomus carolinensis | reverse complement strand
AGGAAAACAGCAGCTGCTGATTTTTAATGCTGTCAAAACCTGAATTACTCTGCCTGTGCCCACGGTCTGTAACTTGCTGCAGCACTCACATATATTCCTGTTTTTCAGAGGAATTCTGCTGCTCCTCCTGCAGCTCAGCGTGGAGGAGCGTGGAAGCCGAGCATGGTCAGCAGGACCGTGGGGCCAGCAGCAGCATCCCAGCCCCATGAGTACCCACATTTCCTCCTCTCCTCTCCTCTCCTCTCCTCCCACTCTCCACACCCCTTCCCACCTCTACA
>NW_010318291.1:4703-6933 GCF_000700745.2 Antrostomus carolinensis | reverse complement strand
GGTGAAAAGTTAAAATCCTGATATTTGCCGTAGAAGAGGAATCCCGAGGTTCGTTTTCCCACAGCTATAAGGTATTTATCTTGCTGACAAAATGGAAACGCTTGCTCATAGTCTGCTGGAGTTGTTCTCTGGGTGTCCAAGTGAACCGTAACCTCTCCTGGCTGGTGCGGTGACGGGCATGTTTGCCTCCCGTGCCACCATGGCCATTGTCCTGCCCTGGCTCCTGAGTGGCATTGCACCTCCTGTGGTGACCCTGGCTTCTGCTCTAGAGCTGCTCTGGTGACAGTGTGTGGTGTGCACGTCACCCAGGCTGCCAGCTGCCTGCCTGAGCTGTTCCCAGGAACCTGTGACTGGAGCAGAAATGGGGGAGCAGAGAGTTAATCCCAGAAACACAGAATCCCAGAATGGTGGGGCTGGAAGGAACCTCTGGAGATCTTCCAGTCCAAACCCCCTGCCAAAGTAGGTTGATCTCAAGCAGGTCGCACAGGACTTCATCAAGGGGAGTTTGGAATCTCTCCAGAGAAGGAGACTCCACACCCTCTCTGGGCAGCCTGTCCCAGGGCTCTGGCACCCTCACAGTAAGGAATTATTTCCTCTTGTTTAAGTGGAACCTCCTGTGTTAATCATCCTAATGACAGAGGAGACTACAGAGCTCTGCAAACACCTGCAGACACCCAGCCACAGCCACCTCTTATTGCTGGAATCAATTGGAATTGCTGTGGCTCTAATGATTCACCTCACCCCCACTTTCAAATCCCTGCGGTACCCCAACATCTCTGAAATCCCAGGTGCTATTTCGAGGGGAAACTTGCATGGGAACTTCCTGCGTTGAAGGTCACATGGAACATGATTTATAACAGATTCATGCAAACGGTGCTTCGGCCACGAGGCGCTCGCTTGGGAACACAAGTTGTGGAGAACTGGCTGTGAAGCCCACCACGGCACCAGGAAATGCCTCAGATGGTTTCAATATTGTTTTGCAATTGAGAAGTCAGGCAGGCAGGTTCCTGGGGAGGTGGGGACAGGACCTGTCCCCATCCCTGTTGCTGTCCCTGTGGGAGCTGACACGGCTCCCCCTGTGCCAAGCCCGGTGCCATGTTTTCAGCTCTGGGTTATTTCAGACGTGAAGCCTGGCTGGGCGTTTGCCCCGAGCTCAAGCCCCAGTGCAGGACAAATTTTTCCAGCAAAAGATTGACTTTATAAATCAATTACACCGAACTCATTTTCATAACAATGGTGAAAAGTTAGTGATTTAAAGATGCAAATTCACAGATGAACATTTCTCAGTGGAAAGGCTTTGGGACATTTCTAATCGAGTTCTGAACTCCACAAGAGGATTTCTCAATTCTAAAGCCCAAAGATGTAAAAAATGTTGTGTTGTATGAACACAAAAATCATTCACAGCAGGAGATTACATCTTATGTAAACCTGGCTGTGGGCACAGGGCTGAGCTGGGTTCAGCTACGGTCGCAAACCGCAGCGGTGCTGCTCGGGTGATCCTCCCGCTCCCCTGGCTGCTGCGAGCCTGAGCTCTGAGGGATAATTGCTGTGTAAGTGCTAATCTCACCCCTCACCCCTCTAATGTGCCTTTAACGAGAGTTTCTGCTGCTGCGGCCAGAAGCTGCTTTTGCTTTTAGGCTGTTGGGGGGTCCCGCTGGGTGCGGGGGGCTGCCCTGGCCCCGGGAACCCGCCGCCTGGGTTCACATCCCATCACAAAAGGGCGCTTCAGCTCGTGCTTTTGGTTTCCACCTTTGAGCTCAGCTGCCATCTCCGAGGGTCCGTTCCAGTTGGCCAGCGAGTGGCAGGAGGAGCCTGGGCTTGTGCCGTGTGTGGGGCATTGATACACAAAGGCTTAAATTCTAAGCCTTAAATCAAAGTTGACTTTTGAATGAACTTCCCAAGCTGTACCATAGTAGCATGAAACGTGACCGTGAGACTCTTCCCAACCTGCATCACATCAACATAAAGTAAAACCGTGAAACTTTTCCTCCTACAATCCAAAGCCAGATGTGTTCTACCAAAATAGGAGCTTCTCAAATTGTCCCAAATCCTGCCCAGATCTGGGATGTGCCCATGTGCAGTGAAGCCAACCCAGCAGACGTTCCCGTGCCTTTCTCTCTGTGTAATTAGTTTGTTAGATGTATAAAAGCAGGACCCTCTCACAGTGAAGATGGAGACCTCACCTAGGAGTGGACACACTGTGTAGGACTTCCCAACTGCTGGGAAATGT
>NW_010318291.1:292-4356 GCF_000700745.2 Antrostomus carolinensis | reverse complement strand
AATTGGCAAAACCTGCATGTGCCCATCCGAGCGGCCGCTCTGTGTCCTGACAAGCTCTGAACGCGCCCATTGTGTGGCTGGCGGCACGGCCAGGTTTATGGGCACACAAAGCCATGGGGAATGTTAAGCGGGTTAGGTGGCAGCGGCACTGGGGAAGGTGGTCACCCTCTGGGGATTAGCGGCCAGAACAATCCTCGTCCCCGTGACCAGGCGGGGACACAAAGAGCCATTGTGCCCAGAGCACAAAATCTCTGTTGATTACCACGGGGCTGACATGCCCAGAGACCCGCTCTCCACGCCAGCACAAAAGCTGCCTTGCTTCAGATTGTTTGTTTATGTAAATGAAAATGCTGCATTTAATTATGCCACGGGACGAGCCTCAGCAACGAGCGAGGGGCTGATTGGAGCACCCCTGGCAAGCCCCGGGCACACTGACGGCGCGGCCGCGGACCCTGCTCTGCCACCCCGGTGCTGGTGAAGGGAGACGCGCCTTGGCAGTGGGAGTGGGGGACAAACACCCCGGGACAAAGGGGTGAGGAGCAGCCCGGGGTGCAGGAGCTGGGGCCCGGCACCCGACAGCCCCTTCGGCACGTGTGGCACAGCACGGCACAGCCCCAGGAATGACTGAGGAAGTGCCGGTGGCATCCACCATGCCCGAGTGCAACGGGAGCGTTCCCCCGGAGAAGGGCCCACTCCAGGTCATCGAGGAAATGGCAGATGCTGCCGGGACGGTTCCTTATGTGAACGCAGAAACAAGCCCCGACCCTGCACTCGCAAAGGAAAATCCAGAGGAAAATGGAAATTCATTGGCAGAGGATGTAACACCCGGGGATTCTGATGGAGAGAAGCAACATGAAGGTAAAGTATGAGGCTGCACTTCTTTAAGTGACTGGAAAGAAAAGCTCTATTTTATCTATAGAATCACAGAATCATTTGGTTGGAAAAGACCTTTGAGATCATTGAGTCCAACTGTACCTGTCCACTGCTAAACCAGATCTCTGAGCACCTCATCTACCCGGCTTTTAAATCCCTCCAGGGATGGGGACTCCATCACTGCCCTGGGCAACCCCTTCCAATGCCCAGTGGCCTTATGAATAATGGGATGTACCATGTGCATTAGTCAACATTCCTGACCTGTAGTAGTTGTAACAATAACTCAGAGTAATTCAGAGTTCGGGGACAAATTTGAACCAGCGGTTACACAGGGTGAGATGGACAATATGTGACTAAAAACCCGTTAAAACCTGATCATTGTCACTCGCTGCTCCATCAGTCCATTTCTTGTGCTTTGTATTTCCTAAAGAGAAGCAAGAGGAGAGCGATGGGACGCTACAGCAGGGATCAGCTGACACCCAGGACACGGGGACCGACCGCCAGGAATCGGAGGAAGGTAACGGGAAACGCTGTGTGACGTGAGGTTTTCCCAGGGGATAGCAATGAGTAGCCTTCAAACACAATGACGTGCTGGTGGTGATTATTTTTTTTAATTCAGTAAGACCCTTATATTCCATAGAGCAGTGACTCATTCCCCATCTGTAGAGCTGCTGCACCTTAGGAAACACAGCTGGTATCTCCCTTCCTGAGGTTTGGATGTATCCCCATTGCCATGGGCTATTGAAGCACCTTCAAGCAGGAGATCCCCATCGGTCCTGCGAGGCTGGGAGATGCTCTGTCTTCTGCTCTGGGCAGGAAAAGCTCAGCAGGCTGTCAGTCAAAAATGTGCTGCCTCAAAAGCCAAACCCTTTTCCTGCCTGATTCACCAAGTGTCTGAATCCGACTGGTGCCCAAGTACCTGGCAGCAAATTGTCTGCTCCCCTAAATATTTGCTCTGGGGTCTCTGTACTTGTTTCTGGGTGAAAAAGGTAAAATTCAGCTGGAGCCAAGGCTGGACCTCCCCGTACTGGTGCTGTGGGGGGGTGCTGGCCGCCCGTCCCCAGCAGCACGGTGGGATGTATGGAATATCAGTGTACATAGCTGAACATATTGAATTATACCATGCAAAATGCAGCCCCTCCTCCAAAAGGGAGTATTTTCTGGAGTGTTATTAAAGGAGGAAAGCTATGTCTGCCGTGGGCTTTTGGCATTGCTGCCCTTCCACGTTTGCTGCCCGCGGGCTCTTGCCCAGCTGGCTGGTTGTGGCAGCCGTGGGACGAGGGACGGCTGGACGTGGGCCGCTAATGATGCTCCTCCCATGGTGACTCTGGCAGTGCTGGGGTGCAGGGCTGGTGGCTCTGCCCCGCTCCCTGGTGCTGGCTGTGGCACTGCCGGATCCCCTCAGCATTTACACATCCACCTGGCAGCAGTAAGTCGTTTTTTTTCTACGTGTTGGCTGCCGCATAAATACGAAACTCCTCCTTGGAGAAGAGTGGATTAACAACCCAGAGTAGCTGTCCCGGTGCTGGCAAAGCTTGTGTTGGACATAGCTCTCAAAGATGCACGGGCCATGCCTGGTGAAGAGAAACTTAACTTTAATTATGAAAAGGAAAAAATGTATTTGTCACTGGCAAAACACATTTGTCACAGGCAAAACAATACTTCACAGCAGCTGCAGGGGTTGTGACTCACGATGGAGGCTTCCCCACGTAGAGCCCACATCCATATTCCAGCTGTGTTGCTCTATGAGTGCACAATAAAGCCTGTGAAATGATCTCGCACAGTCCCCCCCCTGTGCCCCCACAGCCACGAGCACTTTATCTCTCAATTGCAGGCAGCTTTTTAATACCCAACCAATTGAGTCTAATTAATGCTCAGGACCCCACAGGCAAAATGTTGCATAGACCATCTGTTGCACCACTAAAGCACCGCAGAGCGGTGCTGACCAGGACAGGAGGTGGCCACCTCAGCCTGGCTGGCCACCTCGACCTGTCCCAGGAGGGATGTGCTGGGGTCCCACTGTGTCACCGGCACAACTGGGTGCTGGTGCAGAATGGCCCTTTCCCCTTTCCCCTTTTCCTTTTCTCCTTTTTCCCTTTCTTCCTTTCCTTTCCTTTCCTTTCCTTTCCTTTCCTTTCCTTTCCTTTCCTTTCCTTTCCTTTCCTTTCCTTTCCTTTCCTTTCCTTTCCTTTCCTTTCCTTTCCTTTCCTTTCCTTTCCTTTCCTTTCCTTTCCTTTCCTTTCCTTTCCTTTCCTTTCCTTTCCTTTCCTTTCCTTTCCTTTCCTTTCCTTTCCTTTCCTTTCCTTTCCTTTCCTTTCCTTTCCTTTCCTTTCCTTTCCTTTCCTTTCCTTTCCTTTCCTTTCCTTTCCTTTCCTTTCCTTTCCTTTCCTTTCCTTTCCTTTCCTTTCCTTTCCTTTCCTTTCCTTCCCTTCCCCTTTCCCCTTCCCTTTCCCTTTCCCTTTCCCTGTCAGTATCTCCAGAGCGGGGATTTTGGCTGACTGAGTCCAGCACGTGCCCAAGCGATGCCGGAGAATTTTGGGGAAGCCCTTTGGAAGGGAGCAGCAGCAGTGGGGCCCGGCCGTGGGATCTGAGGGGCAGGAGAGGGTCTGGGGCGTGCGGGGGGCACAGGAGGGGTCCTGTGCTGCTCCCTGTGCCTCGAGACTTCACTCCCATGGCCGTGGGGAGGGCTCCGTGGGGAAGGTGGGACAAAAGAGGCTGCAGGAGGGTTTAGGGAATGAGTGTGAGAGTGGGCGAAGCCTGGATCAGGAGCAGCGTGGGCAGAGCCATCTGGGGAGGTCTCTTCCCCCTGTGCTGGGCACTGGTGAGGCTGCCGCCCGAGTGCTGGGTTCAGTGTTCGGTCCCTCACTCCAAGAAGGCCATGGAGGTGCTGGAGCGTGTCCAGGGAAGGGCAGCGGAGCTGGGGAAGGGTCTGGAGCACAAGTGGGATGAGTTCCCGGCTGAGGGAACTGGGGTTGTTGAGCCTGGAGAAAAGGAGGCTGAGGGGAGACCTTGATCTCTCCAACTCTCTGAAAGGAGGGTGTAGAGAGGTGGGGGTGTGTCTTTTCTCCCAGGTAACTAGTGGTAGAACAAGAGGAAATGGCCTTAAGTTACTCCAGGGGAGGATGATTGGATGCCAGGAAATACTTCTTCACTGAAAGGGTTCTCAGACCCTGGAACAGGCTGGCCCGGGA
>NW_010318291.1:0-270 GCF_000700745.2 Antrostomus carolinensis | reverse complement strand
AGAGGGATTGAAGAGTCGTGTAGACACAGTGCTGAGGGACATGGGTTAGTCATAGGGGACTGGTCAGTGTTGGGTTCATGGTTGGACTTGATGAGCTTAGAGGTCTTTTCCAATCCAGGCAATGCTGGGATGCTGTGAGAGCCCGTGCAAGCTCCCATGGTGAGGGGGGTCCAGCACCCGCTCCTCACCCCGGCAGTCTCTGGGGACGGGTACTTTAGTGCCAGGAGCTGGCAGGTCACCCCGAGTGATGCTGCACCGGGAGCAGGTAGG
>NW_010318290.1:1405-6110 GCF_000700745.2 Antrostomus carolinensis | reverse complement strand
CTGGAGAAATAAGACTGCAAGTCAAATGCCATAAAAGAGGTTCCTTGAAAGCACTAATGATAACTTTCTCTCGCAAATGACTGAAGAGCCAACAAGGAAAGGAGTGCTTCTGGACCTTGTCCTATCAAATAATGAAGGAGTATTTGGGGATGTGAAGGTTGGGGGCAGCCTTGGTTGTAGTGACCATGAGATTGTGGAGTTCAGGATCCAGCTAGGAAGAAACAGGGCAGTAAGTAAGACTGCAACCCTGAACTTCAGGTGAGCTAACTTTGGCCTCTTCATGGACCTTCTTGGAAGAATCTCATGGGAGCAGACCCTTGAAGGAAGAGGGGTGCAAGAGATCTGGTTAATATTCAAACTTCACTTCCTCCAGGCTCAAGAACAATGCATCCCTGTGTGCAAGAAGTCGACCAAAGGGGGGAGAAGACCATCTTGGATGAACAAGGAGCTCCTGGCAAAACTCAAACATAAGCAGGAGGTATACAAAAGGTGGAAGCAAGGACAGACCACTTGGGAAGAATATAAGGGCATCACCAGAGCATGCAGAAATGTGATGAGGAAGGCCAAGGCCCAACTGGAACTAAATCTGGCAAGGAAGATCAGCAACAACAAGAAGGGCTTCTTCTTCCTGACAAACGGAAGGCCAGGAAAAATGTGGGGCCACTACTGAATGGGGGAGGGTACCTGGTAAGAGAGGACATGGAGAAGGCAGAGTTACTGAATGCCTCCTTTACTCAGTCTTCACTGCCAAGGCCACCTCTCAGGTATCCCTGTCCCAAGAGACCAGTAAGAGAGTCTGGAAAAAGGAAGACTTTCCCTTGGTCGATGAATATTGGGTTAGAGATCGACTATGCAACCTTAATACACACAAGTCTGTGGGCCCTGATGGGATGCACCCATGAGCGCCTAGGGAGCTGGCTGATATCATTGCTAGGCCACTCGATCATCTTTGAGAGGTCATGGCAATCAGGAGAGGTTCCTGAAGACTGGAAGAAAGCAAATGTCACCCCTGTCTTCAAGAGGGTAAGAAGGAGGACCCAGGGAACAGGGACAGTCAGCATTATCTCAATCCCTGTAAAGGTAATGTAACAGTTCATCCTGGAGGCCATCTCTAAACATGTGAAAGACAAGAAGGTCATCAGAGGTAGTCAGCATGGATTCACCAAAGGGAAATCATGCTTACCTAACCTGATTGCCTTCCATAACAGGACAACTGGCAGGATAGATGAGGGGAGGGCAGTGGATTTTGTATACTTGGACTTGAGCAAGGCTTTTGATACTATCTGTCATGATATCCTCATTGGCAAACTCAAGAAATGTGGACTTGTTGATTGGACATTGAGGTCGACTGAGAACTGGCTGAATGACAGAGCTCAGAGGGTTGTCATTAGTGGTGTGGAATCAAGTTGGAGACTTGTATCTAGTGATGTCCCCCAGGAGTCAGTAATGGATTCAGTGTTGTTCAACCTATTCATCAATGACTTAGATGAAGAAACAGAGTGCCTCCTCAGAAAATTTGCTGATGATACTAAACTGGGAGGAGTGTCGGATATGCCAGATGGCTGCGCTTCCATTCAGAGGGACCACGACAGGCAGGAGAGGTGGGCAGAGAGGAACCTCAAGAGGTTCAACAAGGGAAAGTGCAGGGTCCTGCATATAGGAAGGAATAACCTCAGACACCAGTAAAAATTGGGGGCTGACCTGGAAAGCAGCCCTGCAGAGAAGGACCTGGGAGTCCTGGTGGACAAGTTAAATACAAGCCAGCAGTGTGCTCTTGAGACCAGGAAGGCTGAGAGTATCCTGGGTTGTATTAGGAAGAGTGTTGCCAGCAGGTAGAGAGATGTAATCCTCCCCCTCTACTCAGCTCTGGTGAGGCCTCACCTGGAGTATTGTGTCCAGTTCTGGGCTCCTCAGTACAGGAAAGACATGGAACTCCTGGAGCATGTCCAGGGAAGGGTGACTAAGATGATCAAGGGACTGGAGCATCTTTCATATGAGGAAAGGCTGAGGGAGCTGGGCCTGTTCAGCCTGGAGAAAAGATGACTCAGAGGGGATCTCATTAATGTTTATAAATATCTAAAGGGAGAGTATCTAGAAGATGGGGCCAGACTCTTCTCATTGGCACCCGACAATACAACCAGAGGCAATGGGCATAAACTGCAGCATAGAAAGTTCCACCTGAACATAAGGAGGAACTTCTTTACTGTGAGGGTGACCGAGCACTGGAACAGGTTGCCCAGAGAGGTTGTGGAATCTCCCTCCCTGGAGATATTAAAAAACTGTCTGGACAAAATCCTGGTTCATGTGCTCTAGGAGTCCCTGCTTGAGCAGGGTGGTTGGACTAGCTGACCTTCAGACGTCCTTTCCAGCCTCAACCATTCTGTGATTCTGTGATTCTGTGAATAAAAGATCAAAAACTACCAGGGCAAAGCTGAACAAGGAAAGAAAAGAAATCCTGTCTCTTACTTCTTCAATATGGCAAAACTCGGGGCCTATGCAGAGTTTTCTGAGTGCTGGTATTGGTCTAATAGTCATTAAGCTTTTGATTGCCCTCCATATGTAAGCGCGTACTAAGTATTTCTAAACCTTTGCAATTGTTCTTGTATGAAATTGCAATAAAAACCTGTACTGTATTTTCTCTTAGAGGTAGCTAGTGTAAGATAGTCTACATAAATACAGTGTCATCAGCAATGCTGCTTCATATTTAAGAGCTGCTACTTCCTCTGGACGTAGAATATTAACTTCTAGTAATGAGACATAAATCATGAGAAAGCATGTTAGTGTTCACTTGTGAAAGCTGTGGTGGGAAAACCAAAACAGATCAGAAAGGAAATCCAGTGCAATCCAGCACCAGTATGGCATTTTAAAGTGTCATAACACAGGGAAATTTATTATTGAGGCAGAATACTGGTTCTGTTACTCATACAGAATAAAAAGCAAAAACCCTGCTATAATTATAGTGTTTTTAATTTGTTTGATTCACTCAATTCTTATTTTTGAGGTGAAAATATTTTGAACCCTGTAAAGGGGAGAGCTATATTAATGCCCTTTCAACTTTTATTTTTAATTTTATCTGGTTTATGGAGTCTCCATTTCTATAAATTCCAGAAACTACAGTCTGTAGTTCAGAGGTAGCCTTTTTTTTTTTTTTTTTTTTCCTGGACACCTGATGCAGGGTTTTATCAGTACTTCTAAGGAGCTTAAATTTGAGTTGTTTATATTGTGTGATAGGAGTAGAACCCTTTCACTCCCTTTCTCTTACTCCATTACCTCCTATGAGATGTCATCTGCTTTTGCAGAATGTTATTGAGTTGTGATCAGTAAAATATATTGGCATAAGCTAACATATATTGTGATCAGTACATGGCAATATTTTCACCAAGAAAGTTCTACCAAATATTCCCTTTTAATTAGATCTACTCTTGTGGGATGTTTAAAGTTAAAATACACAAATCTACTTTGGGTAGTACTGTAAGCATAAAGGTTATCCTGAGCACATGAGTGTAAATGCCACAAACACTCGGGAAAGAAAAAAAGCGATAGTATAAAATATTACAATAATTATAACAAAAATATAAAATAGAGTAAAAAGACAAAAAAAGGAAACCAGCAATATCACCATTACTGGAAGCTCTTCCTCCTCACTAGGGGAAAAAAAACCTCAGCTATTTAATTTTTAGTTTTGACCTTGGTTATTCAGGGAGCATGGAGTTAGACTAGAATCACAATCAACTGATGAAAAAAAAATCACCAACTGATTGGGAAATTATTATTTTTATTGAAAAGTTTATGCATGCTCTTTTTTAGAAGGCGTTTTACTTAAACTGGAACATGGAAAAGCTCTGTCATTGGTAGCATAAAATCAAACTGTAGACCTTTTAAAAAAAGAAGCGCTGCATTTGCAATCAAGACCCTATCTAAATCTGGAAATATCTGGTGCCTGTTCAGCACCAACTCTTCAGCAGCAGTTCAGTACCACTATAACTTGTCTCTTGAAAAGACTTCTGAAGCATAAGCTGTTCATTAGGTGTGATTTACTTAAGACAAACTCAGGACTGAGTTGCACAATAACTGGATATTAGTCAAGCATTTCAAAGGAACAACTATATCTAATGAGACTAAATAACTCTCAAAGATAATTTACAAACCAATTGATAAAATAGATATTGGCCTAAAGAAATCCTTCTATATCTCTATATTTCACTTTAAACTACTATTTGAAGCTTTCAAAACACATATTCTCTCTGAAAAATATGAGTAGGGAAATATTAGCTACTATTTAGTTGCTAACAGTAATACAAAGTATCGAACTACAATTCATAATTGAAATAAACTTTTTAGGTTATGCGATAAAAGCTCCTTCCTACTCCCACAAAGGAGCACAGGGGGGCAATGTCAGTATTATTTGAGAAACCAAATAATACCATGACTCACCTACCCCCAGGCCCACCCCAGGAGTTATCAGCCTATCAAAGGCCCACCTCCACAAGCCCAGAGGAGCAGAGGGGCACACAACTGCAAGTGGGAACCCAAACCACAGACTCCTGAGGAACGAACAACCTGTCTGGGCTCTTCCAAAGCTAACCCAGGAAACCTTTAGCCTCAGTGTCCAGGTGTGAAACCCACCAGGACAAGTCATCAGGAGCAGCCCTCTTGATCACCTTTTGGACTAAAGGTGGTTGCTGTCCAGGGGTGTGAGACATAT
>NW_010318290.1:0-1360 GCF_000700745.2 Antrostomus carolinensis | reverse complement strand
TTCAGGATTGTACCAGACTTACTATGGGATATTTAGGGGAGGAACTGAAAGTGGAAACAGAGAGGGACCTAGCTGATTTGGGGAGGAAGAAGTGTGGGGAAATAGTGGGGAAGATGATAAAAAAGGATGGTCACTTGTGGTTGAATGCTTCTCTGACCTTACTCTGTGTCTAACCAGCACAGTCTGTCCTATCTTACTAAATTCATTTTAGACTATTTCCTAGGTAAGGGACTATATTCAAAGTGTGTGTGTGTGTGTAATGCAAGGAACTAGAGTCAGATCAAGAGTGTGAGGGCCATGTTTTAGGAAGATCCCCCGAAATATTCACGGAGTCCTCACAGAGGTAAGAGTGAACTTTCGTAATGACCTTTATTAGCTTAAAACAACACACTTTTATAGGGTTCTACAGGGTTCATGTGGTACAAACAAAACTACTATTGGCTTAATTAGCTAAATATCACACATATTGCCTTATAATTGGTTATAGGTGAATTTACTTCCGCATTCATGCCAGCCTCAGTCTCCCCTTCCTTCCGCTTCCAGGATCGGTCCCTCCTTACTTCCGATTCCACGTGGCACTTCCTCCCCACCCCCGTGGCCAGCCAATCCTGTTGAACATCCTCCCTCCTGTTTCCGACCTTACTGTTGTTCCTCATTCTTATCCTTTAAGGAGACTTCCACGGCACTACCAACAGGGCTATGGGCTGGGTTGTGCAAGCAGGCCTTAAGTAAAACGTCATGCCCTTGCTCTGCCAAGATATTCTCTACACCATGTGTCTGTAGCACCAGTGACTGGACCGAGTGTGGGTGTGTGAGTTTGTGATGGCCAACGAAGATCAGGTTGGACCAGCTGGTGAGTAGGTGAAAGGACCTGGGAGCAAGGTGTGAGTGAATATCTTAACAGCCAGCTTTGGATGTGAAAATGCACATGTCCCTCTAAGGATGAGAGCACATCGGAGTCTGCTATGGACCAGGGGAATCCTGTCCAGCTCTGTCTGTCTGTGTGTCTGTCCATCTGTTTGCCTTCATGTCCAGGTGCTGGCAACTTCGGAGACTGGGATCCCAGGGCAGCTACTGGACAAACTGAATATATAGTCCACATTGTAATTGAGGCTGTCTGGCCCAAGTCACTAGTATGCAGCATGAAAATGAATGCAGTATTCATAGGCATTCTTCTCATTTTTAGCAGCTAATTTTGAATAAAATCATAAAAGCATAGAATCATAGCATCATAAATAATAAAATGTTGTGAGTTGGAAGGAACCCACAAGGATCATTGAGTCCAAATCTTGCCCTAGCATACAACAATCACAAGATTCAGACCACGTGCCTGAAGCTGTTGTCCAAATGCTTCTGGAAT
>NW_010318289.1:0-15950 GCF_000700745.2 Antrostomus carolinensis | reverse complement strand
CTGGCCTCTAGCCAGGGTCAACCCATCACAGATGGTGATATCACAGTTGTTTCACAATCTTCTATATCCCTAGGATCATACTAAGATTTCATTTAATATTATTTCACATTTCATTTTCTATTTTGGCATCACCTTTCTTCTCACAGTTCAGCAAAAACATGAAGAAGGTTGAAAACCTCCAAAGAAGCAATGTCTTCCTCACACTCTGTAGGGTATATTTTGTCTGTATATTGTAATGAGAGATATTTTTCCTTCTAATTTCTCCTAATTCCCATTCTTGGTAAATCATCAAAAGGGCTCAGCTTCCCCAAGTAGGTGCTTGCAGAAGCTATTAAAATAAAATATAAAACAGTAGGCAAGAGAAGATGTAATGCATTGTACTTTAAGCAGTAGACCTATATAAGAACTGGGACATTTTTTAATATGTTGACACATCCTGGGATTTTTCAGGTACTGAGATACACTTGTTATAACCTTCCTGCACAGAACAGTCTGATTTGTCTTGCAGTTTGAGGAGAATAGAGCTGTGCTATGCCTTCTTCCTTGTCCTCCACCCCTTCCCAGCCTATTCCAATGTTAAAATAAAACCACTAGCTTCTTTTCATTCGTGCTTCTAACATAGTACTTCACAACACATTGTGAGAACATTGTGAGAAGTGTCAAGGTTTTTTTTTATTTTTTATTTCATTTTGAATACAGTGAGGAAAATAGTGAGGAAGACAGTGTTATCCAATTACATTTGCATGTTTATTTTGTCTCAAAATATCCCCTTCATTTTCACATTTTTATTTTTTCTTCCAGATTTTTCACAGGAAGAAGTGATTCATGCTCCACGTGCTTCCATAGAAATTGAAAAGAAAGTAAATCAGAGAGTATTGCTGTTTTAGACATCCAAATGCTCAACGCTTTCTGAGTACCTGCATGGGTAAGATTCTTACAGTTGTTCGTAGTAAAGAGGTCTGCATGGTTCCTTAGGACCTTGCAGTAAAGGAAGGGATCTATAAACATTTTCCACTCTGTTGAACTTTCATTTGGAAAAAAACAGCTCAACTGAAAGTGGCATAATGGGGAGAGGGGTAAAAAAATGCTACCAGCACTGCATGTCTGCATTAGGAAAAAAATTGATCTGAATTAATACATAGATGATAGATGTTGATAAGTGATGATAAGACCCAAAGAGTTTGGGGCAGACTTTTTTGAATTGATAGGCTTGGAGAAGACCCCACAAAAACAGTCTCCTCTGGGCTCTCTGGAGCCTGGAGTGGCTGCAGAGTGATACTGCAGAAGTTATGCAAAGCTCTCAGAACCTGCTGAAGGCTGTGGAACAAATACATCTGGCAACAGCTTAATCCAAGACTTCCTTTTCTCTTGCCCTCTCTGGCCACCAAAGTCAGACTCATAGAGTCTATGGCTGGGATGCAACATGTACAAGGAATATCTGAATATTTTTATGGTAGCTTCCTTCCAGTCTAATTTACAGCTGCTAACATGTTTGGAGAAGCATTTTTAATGGACTGCAGATCTGAAATCTGTTTGTTTGAAGAGCACTGATGGACATCGATTTGCCCTGGGGATTACTTTAACTGAACACACTGGATAATTACAAGAAGGAAAACAAGTGTAATAGCTCTGCTGGGTCAGGCTGAAGCCCATCCTCCCTAGTATCTAGCCTCCAACAATGGCAAGGAGAGGATGCCTCCATAAGAATATATGAATAAATAAGAAAAACAACTACTGACTTTTCTCCAGAGTACTGTCCTAGCTTCTGGTGATCTGTATGGGGTGCTGGTGGACAAGAAACTCAATATAAGCCAGCAATGTGTGCTCACAGCCCAGAAGGCTAACCAGAGAGAAGTGTGGCCAGCAGGTTGAGGGAAACGATTTTCCCCATCTACTCCACTTTTGTGAGACCCCACCTGGAGTATTGTGTCCAGTTCTGGGGCCCCCAACATAAGATGGACATGGACCTACTGGAGTGATTCCAGAGGAGGGTCATGAGGATGATCCGAGGGCTGGAGTACCTCTCCTATGAGAACAGGCTGAGATGGTTGGGGCTGTTCAGCCTGGAGAAAAGAAGGCTCTGGGGAGATCTTATAGCGGCCTTCCAGTACCTGAAGGGGCTACAGGAAGCTGGGGAGGGACTTTTTACAAGGCAGGTAGTGACAGAACAAGGGGAAATGGCTTTAAACTGGAAGAGGGTAGGTTTAGATTAGACATTAGGAAGAAATTCTTCACTGTGAGGGTGGTCAGACACTGGAACAGGTTGCCCAGAGAAGCTGTGGATGCTGCCTGCTTGGAAGTGTTCAAGCCCAGGTTGGATGAGGCTTTGAGCAAACTGGTCTAGTGGAAGGTGTCCCTGCTGATGGCAGGGGGTTTGGAACTAGGTGATCTTTAAGGTCCCTTCCAACCCAAACCATTCTATGATTCTGTGTCAGAAAATGCACAAAGATGACATCCAAGTTCATAGCTCAGTTAAATTTTTGTTTCATAATTTTTTGTGATGACCCAGCTAAATTACAGCATTCATGAAATCCCATGGAATAAAATTCCATAGCCAACTTGAGCACTGTGTCAAGGAGGCCTTTCTTCCCTTTCAAGAAAAACATCCAGCCAGCGTTGCAAAAAATGCAATGTGGGTCAGCAAACCACCCACCGGTAACTAAGTTAAGGAGCAAGCTCATCTGCTCAGGTCCTCAGGATGGAAACTCTTCCCATCTTCTCTGAAGAGCTCTTTGTCATATACTCAGCTACTCTATTATCTTTCATCAGTCTGCACCCAGCCCAAATACTATGTAGGTTGTGGTGGAAATGAGGTATCTTCCACGTTCTCTGTGTCTTACTGCCATGTCTGGTGCTAACAAGGCAACTGAATTGCACTAGTGGTAGAGGAGGTAGAGGGAATAGGTAATACAGTAGGTAATACATCCTTGTACATATACATCCTCTCTTTTGGGGATAGGAGAAGGAGCTCTCATACAGTGGGAAATACAGTAATCACAGGCTGAACACATCCAAAGGACTACAGGGCAAGTCCCTTTATCTTGCTGTTTCCCGTGGCAGGAAATGGGGAGAAAACCAAGACTTGGAATAGTGTGTAGGGAGCAGTGGTTCTGAGAAGAGATGCAATTTTCTCTTTCTTCACTGTTCTTCTGTCTGAATAAGCTAAGTGAGTGAGATGTGTGGGTGGCTGGGCTAAGGGTCACCACCACACCATGGAAATAAGCTGCATCAGCTGGATGGACTTATGTAGCTACTCCACAGGAGAAGTATACTCAAGCAATATAAGAGAGAGGAGAATAAAAGCCAGAATAAGGTGAATCTTTACTTCCTAAATAATACATAGTTGAGCTTTTTTCCTCCTTAAAAAAAGTATTTAATAAACGATTTCTTAAAACATATTGCTTAGAGAGATCTGGTAAGTTGAATTTTATGAGAAGGTAGCAAGTTTAAACTCACCACAGACCTGAGAACAAGCACAAGCTCAAACTGAAGCTGAAAGCATCCTTCTGATGCACCACTGGCACTCCTGAGCACAACTTGCCACTTCTCCTTTATTTGTGCTGGCTATCCAAAGGCAGCTTGGTCAAGCTGACACGTGGGGAGTGCCTATTTCACCCTTTCATGGAAGTGCTTTTCAGTGAACAAGCAACATTACCTGCATGCCTTCTTGACCAGAGATTCCCACGCCAACATCTGCCACTTGGATCATGCTGACATCATTAGCACCATCACCTAAAGATGACAAGATATGGTTTTGTTGTCACAAGTAGACCAAGAACAGTTAGCAGTAGCAAAGCAAAGGAATCACAGTTGTTACTGAGTGTTGGCTGAGTATAGTAAGGGACAGATGTACTGAGTGTTGGGTGGGTATAGTAAGGGAGATGTGGGGTAGGAACGGATCATCTTTGGAATACAAGGTTCAAAGCATGGCAATGCTGCCAAGATATTCTCATCTTTGTAGTCTTTTTTATCACAGAAAAATAAAACAAAACCAAATCCCTCTCTTTTTAGTAAGATCTAAAATTAAAGTATCAGTTCTGAACTGCACAAATACTAAAACATTGGAAGGCTAAGAATGAGCTTCCCAATACTTCTGCTTCCTGATCAACTGTCTGCCTGCAATCAGGTGTGACTAAGAATGAAATGTGCAAGGAGGTCTAAAGGCAATGAGAACGTCTACACAATAAGAATACAATAAAGTTAAAAAGTAGATGAAATCTTGACTTGGGTTTACTGGTCTGAGATCTTTAATACACCCATCACAGGTAGATTTAACTGCAATGGTTGCACAGTCACCATCCCTTGGTCTGCTTCTAATCACAATACCACAAGGTGCCATAGAAAGGATACCAGAATGGGACATGTATCTACTTCTTAACCTCTTAAATTTACAGCCAGTGTGCTAGTGGAAAATGAAACTCTGTTAGCTGATGACAAGACACTTGGTTTTAAACTTCAGTGGCTGAGGTATATATTCACATCTTACTCCAGCTTTTCTGCTGTTGGCACATGTAAGAGTGGTATCTGCTCACCTGAAAAAGCTGATGTCTTTGTGACTGTGTCATACAACCCCAAGTTAGCTTATGTTGGTTAAAAGGGAGTTAGGCTTTTAAAGCCAGAGCAGGAGCTTGAGTTCAACTCACAGGCTCAAGATGCTCATAAAGGAAGAAAACACAAGCTGCCCAGTCTCCACTGGTGTTTTTAAGCATCCTGGATAATTTAAGGATCCAGACGTTTTTGACAACATATGCAAATAATTATGTCAGTCAGACAAAGATATAAATTCAGTACAAGGAAGGCATATTTGAACTAGATACAATATAGTGAGCATGAGGATTACTATAATCAGCACACATTTGGTCACAGGAGTCTGGCAATTATTATCTGTACTTAGGGTCTCCCATGGGTAGGTCCAACCCACATGTGTTGCTGCTATGATTAACCAAGACAGGTAGATGAAAGCTAGTGTCTTTGTGACAATATATGCTGCAATCGTATCTTCTAATGCAACATAAGCCTAAACTTGAGATAGGGAAGAAGAGCTGGCTGACTTTTCTTAGATAAAAATCATGGAAACATGGAAGATGCTGCCAGATTTAAAGCAGGGTTACTGACAAAATCTCCCCTTTGACAACTGAGTGATTAGCTGCGAAGAATTGTAAGCACTGGCATGATGCCAATCGTAAATCCATTCTCTATACTGACAAGGCCAGCTCATATCCTATGCTGTATGGCCTATTTGTGACGAAGAATGCAGAACCTTGAGTTGAAACAAGACTGGATGAAATAACACGGAGCACAATTTTGTCCTGTGTAATACAGCGATTGCAAAATGGTGTTCTGCACAGCATCAGCTAACGCAATTCTTCACAGCTGTGTCTGGCCATGCCAAAAACTTATAGCATACCTGGGTCTTGATTACCTAACTTCTGTAGGAAGAAATCCCAAACACTGCTCCAGAGTTGTATCTTGGTTTTGAATAAATATGGTTGAGTAAATATGTTAGATTTGTTTGACACATTTTCAGACAAAATTGGAAGGCTATTTGAGTTGTGAGGCAGCTGGAAGGGTCCTACTGCAAGTCAAAGAATCAAAATTCTCAAGGCACAGTATACATCAAGACAGGCTAGTTTAAACTGAGGTATTTACCTATTGCCAAGGTCATTGCTTTGAGTTTGTCTCTGACTAGTTTCACTACCATGCTCTTTTGGAGTGGGGTAGAGCGACAACACAGTACTGAACGGCACCGCTTGGCTAGTGCAATAAATTTATCTTCTAGTGTAGGTTCCAGGGCATAAGCTAGAGTCCTTCCATCAATCACTAGGCCCAAGCTGGAAAGCACAGAGGAAGAGGTTGGATAGAGAGGGGTGAACCCAACAGTCATGTTTCCAGTAGCTTTGTCTATTGTGTTGTTTGAAAATTTAGACTCTACGCATTGCAGACACTGTTCCAGCAAGACAGCACATGTCTCCTGAAAAAAAAAAACCCAAAACATATATACTTGAGAGAAAAGAAGATGTATTCAAACTTTTGTGTTTGCTGTACATTTAGGCATAAATGTGTTATATTTGCTGTACTACTAAAGTTTTAATTTCTAATAATCTTATTTTCTATGTACTTTAAACACACATTATTCTTCTAGAAGATATGACAGCAATGAGGACTCGAAAGGCTTAAAATCTAATTCCTGTTTAACATGCAGTATTGTATAGTAAACATTTCTTTTAGCTCCTTCTCAGAATAACAGTACTGGGAGATGATATAATCAGTATCAATACCAAGTTAAGTACGGTGATGAACACCGCCTACAACTCAGATCAAATTGTTATGCATTATTAAAGGCAAATTAAAAGTTATTTAAGCTGAATTCTCTCTCCAAGCCATACTCAACTAAAAGATGTTACACAGAATATATGAACATTTAAAATTAAATGCTATTGGTCTTACAGCAAAGTATGACAAAAAAAAAAAGATCTTGGAAAATCAATTTACCAGTTCAGTTGATACACTCAAGAATGGAAAATGCTGTTATCTTTTCTTCCTTTTCAAAAGAAATTGGAGCTGGATACTGCTGGCCTACCTCTGCTCTGCTGATCTGAAGTCCAATTTTATTACCCATTAAAGCACTTCAGCACTATCAGTCTGGTTTCTTGTATGTTAGACCATATCAGTAAACTCTTTATGACTGTCTGCTTGCAACAAGTTGAGCACAGGAAAGAGCAGTAATTCAGAAGAATTAGGAAAGGTCTGTTAGGAAGCAAGGCATTACTGTAGATGTGGTTTTCTGACTCTCATTGTTAGCACTGAAATTTAAGTATTGCTTCTATCTCCAGAGAAAAAGCCACCTGAGAAAACATGAATAACTGAGTTATCTAAATACTACATTTCAGTGGTGTAAAATAAAGCACAAAATCTCAATAGGTAATCAATTGTTTTCTTCCTCAACACACTTTTAATAACAGGTTGCTTTTGCAGACCCATTAATGCCAATAAACAAAACTAGGATGTTTTGAGAATGCATACCAAAAGCAGGCATTTATACTGCTATGGCATATTTTCATTCATGGTGGAGCCAACTACATACAGTCACGTCTTCAATCAATTTATGACACATGACACTATGACATAGAAGCAAGATTAATTGAAAGTATTCAAAGACATATCCTACCTGAAAATTATGGACGAAGCAGGAAAAGAAGAAAAAAAAAGAGGGAAAGGAAAAAAAAGCCATCAAACTTTTAATTGTACAAGCTGAAAATAAAGCAAGCTAGTTCACAAGTAAACTTGTGTGTTGGATCTGCTTACTGGTGATTCAGCATTCAAAGTGATGATTTCTTCATCATGATCTAGTAGCTTGCAGGCATATGCAATATTAACAGCTGTTTCTTGCTTGTCTCCAGTAAGAACCCAAATCTGCAACCCAGCTTTGCGCAAGTTCGCAATGGTTTCTGGAACACCATCCTGTAAACGGTCTTCAATGCCAGTTGCACCTAAGCATATAGAAAAAGCAAAATATTCCACATTAAATGAACACTTAGGGTTCATCTCAAATTGTAACTTTGGATTTTTAAAAAAACCCCAGCAGTTTCTTTTACTTGGAAATAGCTAAATGACCAATGGTTGCAAGATTTGGGCAGCTTTTTTGGCCTATTGAGAGAGAGGAGCAGAAAGTAGCTGGGGTAAATCAACAATCAACAACAAATCTACAATTCAAAACTTCAAAAGCAATCTGATGCCACTGCTAGTCTTAGCGGTTCACAAGGCTGATGTATCTTTGCTTGTCTCCCTGCTCTGTATCTTCACCATTTCTTCTGAACGTTGCTAGAGAAGACAATGTTGCTTTTAGGAGATAATTTCAGTTCTCAAGGGTCTTAACTGTGTTTCCTCAACTAGAAGAGGCTGGGTCACTAGACATTTCTCCCTTTCGAAGGGGAATGACAGCAGAACTGCAGCTTGGAAACAGCACGTTAGGCTGCAGACATAAACCTCTTCCTGCCTTGTTGCTGCTCTTTGCTCTTGCAGAAAGACACCGGTTGCCAAATGAGATATAGCAGAGAATAAATCACAAATCTGTTGGCTATGATGTGAAAGTAAAATGTGGCTTTTTCATGCTTTCAATATATCTTTCTACCTGTTTACAAGAGACTGAGTATCTTTCCTATGCTTTCATAAATCAATTGACAGAGACAAAGTTTTCAAATACTACAGATAAAGCTGCTCAGGACCAAGTTCAGTGTCATCACTGATACATCAGTGCTCCACTGAGTTTCAGAGAGGCTTCAGTGTGAGGAAATGTGAGTTTTCACTACCAGAGAATGTGAAGGTGACAGACATGCAAGTTACTTGGAAAAACAATAAAAGCAAAGTAAACTTTTCTCAGCTATTTCTTATTCCTATGCCTTTTCCTTGGGAAAAAAAAAAAAAAAAAAAAAAAAAGCAAGAGAAGTCCACCTGAAGTCGGAGCACCAGTCACGAAGGCGGAAACAAATTCTTAGGGCAATGTTGGGAAAGTTATTATTAACCAAACAGTGTACAAAAGAAAAGATATTCCTTTTCCAGATTCACTTTTTTATTCCCACAACCAAACCATCACTGATCATTGCAAGATACAAACCACAGTATAAGGTTCTTGGGGAATGACTGAACATACTTCTGGCTAGAGCTCACTTATTTGTCTTGCAGTTCAATTTCACTTTTTGTTTTCCCCCCAGAATGCAGCCAGAGCCAACAGGCACAACTGTTGTGGGATCCTCCGTATTAATGTGATCCTAATTAGTCACCTCATGCTCCCCTTTAAGTTAGAGGAGAGAAACAGACACTTCAAGGGTGGGATCCATCTAATACTAAAGTGGGTATCTAAGACAGAACAAATGAACTGCACTTCCTTTGTTTGTCTCTCCATTGGTTATATGGGCAGCCTTAGAGATCTGCAGTAGATCTATCAGAAGCTGAGTGCAGTGGATCTCGTACCCCAGAGACAGACATGTTGGCAATTAGTGAAGGTTTTTATCACCAACAGTGTTATGGCTGTCCCAGTTTCTTTGCCAGAGAAAGCAGTCGGATGCTTGGAATAATAGTAGATATATATACATTTTAGAATCTCAGTGCTTTCAACATCTCAGCTCAGCAGAGGAAGAGTATGACTTAGCCCTTGGAATACATTTTACATACACATTTTAACTGCATCATTAAGAATTACTGCAATCCCCTTCCACAGAATACACAGGCCTTGAGTGTGTGTGCTGAACCTAATGTATATGACAGTTGATGCCTCCTCCAAATGCAGTTTACGAGTTTTAATTTATGAGTGTCTCTGGTGCCCCTGGAGTCATGGAAGTCTCTGACATGTTGAAGTGTCACTAAGCTAACAAAATTCTGTAGACAGGTTGGGCCCAGTCCTCCTCCTGTTTAGAGCAGCAGTTCCCATTTATGACATTGTGTCAATTCATCCCTGGTATTACTCCACTCATTTCACTAGTGATAAAATGATGGCAGGAGCAATGAAAACAGGATATGTCTGTTATGTTAATTATATCCCACTCCTTTATGGTGCTGCACGTGACAGCCATGACAAAGTCCAAAAGAAGCCAATTTCTGTACTGTCAGAAACCATTTAAGGGAAAGAACAGATTTCATAGCCAAGCTTTCAGAATTTTTAACACATTTTAATTTCATGTCCAGCTCTCATTTCATTACCTAGCAGATGCAGATTCTTCTCTATCCGCAGTGCTGACTGAAACAGAAGTTCTTCACGATTTTCAATAGAGGACTCTGCTTCCAAATGACTTTTTAACCAACAGGCATACTCTTCCTTGCTGAGCACCTATTAAAAAGAGTATGTGAGGGCACAGTCAGTGTGATGCAGAGACATTCATACTTTACTGAATAAAACGAAAAAGAAGTTATGAATCAAGAACACTAAATTAAGAAATGCCTTCAGTAATCTTTGTCAAGACTCTCCTCAAAAGCAAACTAAGAGTCTGCATTTTCTTACTCTTTTTGCAATACAGAGGGTCCGCAGCCCATCTACAGCATACAGATTAAGGTAATTCTGGGTTTTGCTTTGGATTTTTTTTTGATGTTTGCCCCGAGGGTCACCTAGATAAGAATAAAAAAGAAATTAGTGATTGAAAAATAACAGCAGTTGAATGGCCTCAGAAAATAAAAACTTGTCTACAGTATTCACTGGTACTTTTAAAGAGCTGCTGATGTCTCCTGGGAAACTCAAGTAAAACATCCAATTTAGAAAAAAAAAATATCATTTTGTTCTATCTTTTCTGTCTTCTCTCTTTAAAAGTCATTGTGAATGTATGTTAGAAAAACCTTTTTCATACTCCTCAAGTATTTGTTTGGTCTGAATACTTTAACAAATCATTATAATCTTCACAGCAAACAATAATGTAAAGAAAAGTATGATTTCAAATACACTACTAGCAAATGCTTTTCCACATCTTATCATGTGCAGAAAAATGACACTTACTTAAAAGTAGCATTTAGTTTTCCACCAAGGTTAATATCTCAAAAGAACCAGAAACAGTGGTCCGTTCTGTATATCTAAGTGTATGAAGGTACTTCTGTTACTGCTATACTGATACTACCTATCAGCCTAAATCAATGCAAGATGTTCTGGGTATGACTTTGATGTCATTTAGAAGAGAATTTACACTTGTGCAGACCTCACAGCTGGCTTCTACCTTGAATGTGGCAGCACAACTTCCACTTAGCTTTATTCTTCACTTAAAGTCATGTGTAAGAACTCAAAATTAGAACTGAGCATCTGTTCCTTTTCTCTCTTTAGTTCGATTGGTTCAGTGTGCTCACACTGTGATCAAAAGAGTGATGAATATTATGGTAACACATTTTGTTCCATCTCAATACCCAAAATGATGTCTTCAAAAGTTAAAAACAGGTGATACTTATCTTTTCTATCATCTAGGATCAAGACAGGTTCATATACAATGTACTGTAGTAGCAATCTTAAATAATATGAATTGCAGGGTTAGTGCTAAAGTAAATGTACAAGCTGCTAAGTTTTTGGATTGGAACCATTGAGTGAGAGTGACCTTATGACGTGTTTTCCTATTCCCTGATGTCATGTAATTTTTTTTTCTAAAGTCTGCATGTTTTTTGGTGGTGGAGAATCATTTCAGGATTATAATTTATCAGTATAATTGTGTGGAACACCGGAAGTTCCACACAAACTTAAGGAAAAACTTCTTTACTGTAGGGGTGTTGGAGCACTAGAACAGGCTGCCCAGAGAGGCAGACTGCCCATGCAGTCATGTGCAACTTGCTCTAGGTAAACCTGCTTTGGCAGGGGGGTTGGATTAGATGGTCTCCTGAGGTCACTTCCAACCCCTATGATTCTGTGATAATTTTGTAATTGGAGCTGTTCCTTAATGCAATATTTGTGTTACTGGTACTTGCACAGTAACCAGTCACAGTGTCAAATGAATGCCACTCATCACCGTGAGTCTGAGCACCTGAAAAGACCTACTACATATGATCTCAATTCATCACTGGATGTGCTCATCTCTCTCAGATGACCACACTGAGAACCTATGGGCACTATACCCTTATATTAAGCACTTAATACAGGTATCTAAATTAGATGACACAAATATCTTACTGTTTATACTTTTTGGTGCCCATTTTTCCAGTGTGCATTCACACTCAATTTGATCTTGCTATTTGTGACCATGTATATACACGGCTATCTGTGTGTCTACAAACTTACACAGCATTCAGCACTTTCATATTTATATAGCAGCACAGTGTCAAACCAGGCATTCACGCAAAAAAATACAAATTTTGATGCTGAAGGAAGGAAGGAGCTAGGAGCTTGGAATCCCAGTATTCTGGTTTTTGTTCCTGTTATCTCAACCATGTTATCAGCACATTTTACTCACTGTATAGCTATTTTCTCACCTTTAAAGGATGTCTCTCTAGGTCTGTAAAGATGTGAGTGTACATACCCAGCTGTTCCTAAGGGACTCCACAAAGACTGTGGCATTTCAAGCATTCCTTCATTTTAGTTCTATCTCTGATTAAGGTTGTGTGATGAATTCTGATAGGGATATTCTAGTGGGCCTCTCCATTTATCTATTAATGCTATCTGTGCTATCACTATAGATTTTCTCAAAGCGTCAATACAGATATGTTATTCCAGAAAAAACATCCCTACAAATCTTAGTTGCAACTGGAAAGCCTCTTCTTACACTATAGCTTGTGACTCTGACACACACAACATGAGGTTCCTTCAGAAGCTATGAAACCAGCTCACAACTAGATTCAGCTGCAACATAAAGTGCCCATACTAAAGTGGCAACCTAACACAGTTTCATTTAGCTTCTTTTCTATTTGTGCATGATAATCCTGTTGGCATATGTCACTTGGCTGTGTAATATAATATTATCTTTTTTTCTGGGAGAAGTACTGCAGCAAACCTTCTCATAGGTTTTTTGTATTAGTGAATCAGCCTTTTTAACTTTAGAAGAATGAAGTAGGCAAGCACTCTTCCTAATTTATTGTGATACATTACTATACTAGAAAGAAATGCTGTTATTTCTTGCATATCACACACAAAACAGTCTTATGGGAGTGGCTATTTCAGTGGCTATTGATTTAAAATGATGCAAACTTGAATAGGTGCTTAAACCCACCAAAAGTAATTTCTATCACTTTTAAGTGTTGTTCAACACTTCAGATCTGTTTGAGTACCACAGGCACTAATGCAGTGATCACACAAACGCTTATACCACCTTCAATGAACAAAGACAGCAATTCTCTACAAGTAGAGATGTGTACACTATTTTCTGTGCGAATTCCCATTTCCAGCATGGCAGACTGCATCTTCCTCCTCCACCTGCATATCAATGAGAGCCAAACCCCTCCTAGCTCTTCATGTGCCTCATCAGTCTTACCCTAAGATTCATCTTGTGCTCAGAAGTTACAGGGAGGGAAGAAATCTCTTGCAGACAAAACCCAGCTGTGGAGATTCTTTTTAGCTGGAATACAGTATCTATACTGAACAGTGTGACCACATGCACCATGGAAGTGAAAACCAGCAAATAAGTCTTCTCCAGAAGAATGATAAGAGAGCTACTAGTGTTCTGCTTGCTTCATTTCCTTCCATAATCGCAAGCTGCAGAAAGCCAGCCCAGTCATTGTTTTCTCAATGACTTATGGTCACAGTTCCTGTGCGAGTTGGTTATTGACTCAAACAGTAACTTTCTTATTTACGAACACGGTGACTCTTGAGATAAAGTAAAAACAATACACTCTTGGGAATCATTTCAAGGCTTTTGGAAATATCTGTATGCTATCAGAAAATGTCAGGTTTCACAGTCTCAATTAGATATACAGGCAGAACAAATGGAGTCAATTCAGAAACTTTTTAAGTTTTGAAGCTTATGGTGATTTCTGATTTTCTATAAGTCACAACTGAAGCTACAACATAATACATTTGTTTCTGGCTGTTCCTCATGTCATATCTTAAAATGTTTTTCCTCCCAAACAAACAGGATTTTTGTGTCTCATAGGACCCAGTCATGCGACATGTTAAGAGTTGGGAGATTAGGAACACAGTGTTGCCTTGGTCTTTCAGTTTAAGAGCACAAGTCTCAAGCTGCACGCTTGACTGGTGTACAATTTACATGTCCCTGAGGCACTAAGATACCAAAGAGTGAGCACTGGGATTAGCTGTCAAGTTGATTCACTTATTGGTCAATTCCTTGACATGATAAATGCCTGAATTCTCATAGCACTGCATCTCCTCTCACAGTCATGTTCCACCATCACCAGAGAACAGGATGAAACCACAGACAGATCCCGCAATATAGATGATATCTGCAGCATAAATCTTCTGAGGCTTCCTCTACCTGGAGAACACCTCCCTGTAACAGGAAAAATATGCCGTTCCCTCAGGAATTGACAACATATCCACTGACATCAGGATACTGCAGGCAGAGACTGCAAATTCAGTTCCAGGAGTGAAGCTGCTCAAGAGAAATGTCAAATGTTTTTCAGACAGATCTGCTGAAACGTACAGAATGACTGAAGCCAGCAGTGGCTTAGAGGGCTAGAAAACAAGGGAAACTGCTTACAAGGTTCTAGTGGCTGCACTTTACATTGCTTGCAAAAGCAAAATATACTAAAACGCATAGTTCAATTTGGGCTAAGAAACAAAAAAAAAGGGGCACAATTTCAAAGTCACATTCAATTCGCTTGCCTGTAAAGACAGTGGAATCACTGTATCTGCCCAGCTACAGAATCTGCTTGTTGCCAGCACTGACCTTCGGGAACTTTGCTCCCCCTTCTCTGACATGCACCACCTTGGATAACGTTGCCGTTTGGTTTCTAACTGGCCTTGGTTTTACCCAGGTGGCTCCTAAATCATTTTGCCTGTGGGAACAGCTCCAGTGCAGGTAAGTCTGCACTGGGGAGGTGAATTGCGGCAAAAAGGAGTGGCAAGGGCTCTTCTTGGGGCTCCTCTGGGGCTTTTCGAAGCCAGGTAAGCGGCAACCCTGTGCCAGGGAGCGGCAGGTGGTGTGCAGGCGGGGGGCCATGGGTTTTTTTTCCGGCAGCCGCCATCACTCCCTTAAGAGGCTGCCCCAGGGAGTGCCGGCCAACAGGGCGGGAAACAGAGCCGGGAGCAGCAGTTCATGTGGGAAAGGCACAGTCCCTCGCCCTGGCTCAGAAAGACTGTCTCATCTAGTGGTCACTGCCTTCCCAGAGCTAGAGATGTCCATGGTTTCCACCCAGGTGAAGACCACTACCAGAAAGGATGTGGTGACTCAGACAGAGCCCCCACACAAACATGCAGCTGTCCATGTCCCTGGCTGCATGGAGTCCCTGACCCTGTCACTGTAAGCGGGGGACAGCAGACACAACACCTGTGTGCACTGTGACCAGGTGAAGGATCTGCTCAGCATGGTGGCAGAGCTGAAGGAAGAAGTGGAAAGGTTAAGGAGTGTGAGAGGGAGTTTGATTGATGGAGCCCCACCCTACCATCCCTGAGGCAAAGGCAGCAGGTGGAGACTCCACAAGAAGCAGAGGATCTCCTGCCTTCTTATGACCAGGCAGAAGGAGGGGACCTAAGAAACGGAGGGAAATGGAAGCAGATCCCTGCTCAGGATGGTAGGCGAATCCCCTCCAGACCTCCTTTACCTTCCAAGCTGCCCTTACACAACAGGTATGGGGCTCTAGAACTTGAGGGTCAGTCAAATGAGTATGTCGGTGAGGGTCCATCCAGGGGGTTGCCTAAGGTGAGTCAGTCAGCCCCAAGCACTCTGACTGCCTCCGTTAAGAAAAAAAGGAGGGTTAAGAAAAAAAGGAAGGTAATACAGAAGACTGTAGAGAATGAACGCTGCCAACTGGTTAAGGACAAGGCTCCTTCTCCTCCTGTCAACACGCAGTTGCCAAACAGGTTTAGTGCCCTTCAAGCTGAGGAAGAGTTGGGTATGGCTTCGAAGAATGAAACTGACCTGCTAGGCCCTGTGTCAGTCAGGACCACCCAGAAGAAAAGACAAGTGATTGTTGTGGGAGACTCCCTTCTCCAGGGGACAGAGGCACCCATCTGCCAACCTGACCCCATGTCTAGAGAGGTTTGTTGCCTGCCAGGGGCTCACATCAGAGATGTCAAGGAGAGACTGCCAAGTCTGGTACACTTATCTGACTGCTACCTGCTGCTGCTCGTCCATGCAGGAACTGATGATACCAAGAGCAACCTAGGAACTATCAAAAAGGATTTCAGAGCCATAGGAGTGGTGGTCAAGGGCCTTGGGGCACAGATTGTTTTCTCCTTGATCCTACTGCTTAGGGTTGCAGACGAGAAGAGTAGTAGGAGTGTTCTCCAAGTAAACAACTGGCTGCACCACTGATGCTGGCAACAGGGTTTTAGTTTCTATGATCATGGGACCTGGTCTGACGATCAGCAGCTGCTTGGGAGT
>NW_010318288.1:68837-78711 GCF_000700745.2 Antrostomus carolinensis | reverse complement strand
TGTTTGGTGGATTTTTCCCATTCCACCCTTATATTGGGCAATGTCCTACATTACACTGCACAAAGAACATGGTGCAAGTGTGTAGGTGTGATGCACACCACATCCCTGCAAGATGAGGAAGATGCAAAGTTGATTCTCTGATTGAGATGCTAGGTAAACTCAACTTTAGTATAATAATTAAAAGCCCAAGGAATCATTAGCAGGCAGGGTTATCTTCCCTATAGACACTGGTAGCAACATTTCAATGATTAAAAAAACCTTAGAATGGTCCACATTTGTGTAGGTATGACATGGAATATATTGATCAGTTAATGAAGGGGAGTTCATAAATCTCATCTTATTCCTGTTGCTTGTCTGAATTCTGACCTAGTTCAAGTGTGGTGTTCTTTTTCCTCCCTGAGGACAGCTGTCTTTACTGGATTGATTATTCTGCTGGACTTTTTTTGAAGTGTATAACTGAATTCAGTTGTGCTGTATCAAGCCATTGGACATATAACAAGATCTGAAAAACTTGTATTTAAATAGTTATTTGCTAAAACAGATATTGGATTTCATTAGTAATGTTGTTACATCAAGGTCTTGGTTGAGTACCTTAAAAACCTCAGAGGAAATTTAAGAACGCTGTAATGAGTTTGGAGCCCCCCTCTAATGTTTTGTTATATTTTATATTAAAACTCAGAAAATAACAAAGGGAGCATGAGCTATCAATCAGCAGTCTCCTGCTGGGTTGTTAGAAAGCAGAGGGAGCGATTAAGACTTTGGGCTGCAATCCTTCAACTCCACAGACTTTTTTTACCAGTATCTGGAGATTTACAGTCCAGCACATCAACTTTATACATAGGTGCACTTGCACCTTGTGGGGATTGCTGCTGAGGGCTTGGATGGGAGGCTGTAATGCTGCAGCACTGCCGGCATCTGCCCCGGGTGTGTGAGCCTGCCAGGGCTGGGCAGCCAGCTTGCCCAGTTTCACCCAGCTGTCACCAGCAGGCTCAGAGGCTTGAGTGAGGGCTGAGTTCAGAATTTGGAAACCCTGATATTGAGATAGATAAGGCTTAGGTGAACGTGTCTTTGAAAAAATTATTTTCCCCTCTACTTGTCATATGAGAATGTTTTTCTGGATTTCCATGAATCTGGGAAAAGAGTAGTTTTTGTTTGTCAAGGTCCTTGAGCACACTTTCAGCAAGGACAAGGAATCTGCTTTGCTCTCCTGCAAATTGGGACTTTGCAGCCCAGCTCCAAGAACTGCCGAGTTCCTTTCCTCACGTGTGCTTCAATGATCACCAAAATGGCTTGATACTTGCCATGAGGTAGTGTCCTCCTCATGTCACAAGGTGTTTATAGAAAATTATCAGTGCTTTAGTGAATATTATCTTTAGTTAACTAAAGGGATAGTTAAGTTTTTTGTGGGCATTCACAGGTCAGTTCCTTTAATTGTGTCTTATAAATAATTCAATAATCTGTTTCAGCAGAGGGATCCTGTTATCAGACCAACACCCATCATGAGCTAGATGGAAGTCCAGTGGAAACAAATGGTGAAAGGAAAACAGCAGTGGCTTTAAGAGAATAGAAAAAAATAGACTTAATTTCATTTTAATATCCAAAGTCAAACAAACCCATAACTTGACTGGTATTTTACTCCCTGAGTTAATATGGCATTTTATGGCATTTTTTTCTATTTTGATGCATTGCAGGCAGTGTATAAAATTCAGTGCTTATTCAATTTCCAAAAGAATAATTTAATTCTAAGAGTGTGCTGCCATGAGCAACATGCTTGAGTAACTCTCCCAGAGATTAGGGTGTTAAGTCAGCCCTTGCACTGTTCTTATGGCATGTATTACATTTGTATTTCTGTCATGCATGCCAAGCAACGAGAATCTTGTTTGCTCAGCCTTTTAAGGACAGCATAGAAAACTGTCAATGTAAAAATTACTGAATATTGACTGAATACACATATAAACCAAATCTGTGAAATACGCAATCTGTATTAAAATGAATGAAGGAAAGGGCAGATTATAAAAGCCAAGATCAGGTTTCAGACAAACTAATATTGACCAACCAAGAGTACTACAGTGTTAAAGACACTTTCTGAGTACAGGTACTTTCACGGTCCATATCAATAAATTCAAGTAAACTTTAGTGCAGTTTACTTTATCAAATCTTTTTCATAGGTATTTGTATTCGTGAATTGCCATGTGTGCTGTAGTGAATAAAAATTACATGTAAAATTCAGTCCTAAAGGATGTTCATAGACAGATGAGGTACTTATATTTGCCTGTATTTTCTACCTAAGTCACTCGAATATGTTACCTAAAATAAAAATACTAAGTCTTTGATGAAAAAAGGTATTAGTCATCAGCCATTTTCAGCTTTTTAATATTAATCAGCTCCTGTTTCTGAATTAATGTTTCTCTTCATGCCACAGAAGAGTAAGTGGGGGTGGGTGGGTGTTCTGCACACAAGGTCAAATAAGCTGCAGAATGCTGTGCTGCTTTTTGCAGCAGATGGGTAATGTTACATGGATTTTAATTATTGAAATTACTCCTGACTTTGAGGAAATACTCTCTCTTAATAATGACAGAATTGGCCACATGATAACATTTGATTTTTGTGGCACAGATGTGTTTATTTAAAGATGCCATGTCTCTGTCCTTCTGGGGAAGGAGAATTACTGAAGTTTAACTTTCTTGCTGCTTCTTCCTTTCATAGCAACCTTTTATACCATATTGATATTTTTTAAGGAGAGCTTGAAATAGTCTGTTGTCATTGGGAAGGTGGTGGGTACAGTTTCACAAAGGGCTTTTAAAACATCTCTGCAGCTGACAATCTGCAAGGATAATTTTGATGAGGAAAGTGCTGTTATGAGCATGGGCTTTCAGAGCTCCTTTGATGCTGAGCTCTCGCAGCTCCTCTGCAGCACAATAGAGAATGTCCCAGTAGATGACTACTTGAAATAGATTTGTACCAGTGACTAGTTTCTCTGTGTCCTTTAGGTATTTATTCACACTACTTTCTAAAAAGTATTAATGGTTTCTTCTTTATTCCTTTCAATATATTTCTCCTCTACCAGTCCACTGTGAGGAACTGGGTACAAGAAGGAACATGGAGTGTTAATTGGGGTCTCCTATTCTTTTTCCTCCGATATGTAGTTACTGTTTTTGTCATCGCCCATCTCCCTACATTTCTGCTGGACTTCATGCAAGGACCTCTAATGAGTTTTCTTTTGGCAGGAACTATTCAGAATCCTCACTTCTGCTCTTCTGTTTGTAGAGGAGAGAGAGGTGGATGAAGATGGGTACGGTGGGTAAATGGAAGACTCCTGCAGAGAGGAACAGATGCATTTATTTTCCTGCCTTTTGTAGATAGGAGAAGAAATACTGTTTTCCTCTTGCAGTGTGAAAGACTTCAAATTAGACATTCAAAAGAGGTTTCTGACAAAGGCAAAAGTGTAAATTAGGAAACAAGTTTCTGGGAAAGGGGATGGGGTCTGTCATTGGAAGTGTTTAAGAAGAGATTAAACAGATACCGGGGGCCTACGAGAAAGCTGAGGAGGGACTTTTTACAAGGGCAGGGAGTGATAGAACAAGGGGAAATGGCTTCAAACTGGAAGAGGATAGGTTTAGATTAAACATTAGGAAGAAATTCTTTACTGTGAGGGTGGTCAGACACTGGAACAGGATGCCCAGAGAAGTTGTGGCTGCCCCCTCCCTGGAAGTGTTTAAGGCTAGGCTGGATGAGGCTTTAAGCAACCTGGTCTAACAGAAGGTGTCGTGTCCCTGCTCATGGCAGGGGGATTGGAACTAAATGATTTTTAAGGTCCCTTCCAACCCAAACCATTCTATGATTCTATGACATAGGTGTAGTTGCCCCTATCCTGGGAAAGATGAATAGACTGGGTGATGCCATTGGGACCCCTTTGAGATACGTTTTTCTAAGATTTTTATGATTTTTTTTTTTGTGAGCCAAGGATCAGGATTAATTGTCTGATTAATTTGAACTCAGCCTCCTCCTAATTTATGAGTACTGTCCCAGGGACCAGATTTATTAGCACTGCTGCCCAGCGCTGCGTCTCAGCTTCCTGAGCCCTAACAGCGCTGCAGCAGAGCCCTCCCACAGCAGAAGAAGGCAGAGGCACTTGCTCACAGACATTGATATTGCAATGTCTAGCTGGTGTTTATAAGACCAAAGATTAGCTTGGCATGCCAATTGAAAAAAAAAACAAACAAAAAAACCAGAACTTGGATAGTACTGAAATGCAGAGCAGGATGGCGAGGCTGAGCTGAGAACCCTGGCCTGGCACGTGCATCCCTCGATAGTGTGGCTTGATTACTTGTATGAGGAGTATAAAGAATGTAGGATTGAGCTAGCAGTGAGTTGTAATTAAAATAGCTCCGAGTCCTAAGGAGAGGAGGCAGTTGCTATGGGGAACAGAAAGCTTACAAGGAGCATAGCTCTGTGGCTTGAGCGTGGGAGAATGGAGGTGCTGCCTGATGTGCTGGAGACGTGTTACCACTGGGAGCTCTGAAACCATTCTGACATCAAAAGTTAAAGTAAGACAGCAGAAAGTAATGCAAAAGCAAGCAGTCAATAAATGGGGACATATTTTTCCATACTAACCAAGCATAAGGAGTGCTACAATAATCAAGCTCATCCCTCTTATTTAGGTGCTTTGGTGTCTTTTCTCTTTCTTCCTTTCCATCCTCAGGAATTCACTTTACTGTTCCCTGCTCCTCAACATTTCACTGCATACTGAAATCTTAGTCCTGATTAGGTTTATATAAATTTTACAGTTTACATCACTAGAGCTGAGTTTCCACCTCTAGTACTCAGAGTAGATCATATAGTTGTCCCTGAACAGCAAGCACTTCTGAAATAGAAATGGCATGTCTTCCCATTTCCTACCTCCTGCTAGCACCAGTGTCTGTGTCCACTCTGTCAGCAGTGACAAGGAGCATAAATACAATGAAAGCTAACTTTTTGCTTGTTTGTTTGTTTTCTGGGTGGCTTGCTGCCTCTGATCTGGCTGATGATGTGAAAGTTAGTGCTGGCCCAAGGGAGGGTCAGGCCCTGGGAGCAGCAGCTGTGGTACTGCTGAGCTTGAACTGATCACAGACTCAAGCCCTGTTAGCACAACTTCTCTTTTGTTGGTTAGTCAGTGCCCCTTCGGGTCTAGATGGAAATTTGGCGCTTTGCACCTGACAGATGGCCTCTTAAAGAGATATGTGTAACTGGCAGATGTCTCTCCCAAGTGATCAGTTAGTCTTTAAAACCAGCTCTTCATTTCTTGATGAGCTTGAAAGGCATATGTGGATCCTCCAACAAAAAGCCTGCCTTCAGGCATTGTCATGTAGAATCACTGTTTTTGGCTTCTTAAATTCTGGATAGAAAGCAACAATCTTCATAAGAAAGATTGTAATTGGGAGGGAGGGGGAAGACTTTCAGTCCAAAATGCACCAAGACCTCCCTCTCCTGGTTGTTTTGTTTATTTGTTTTTGTTTTCCCTGAGCCAATCTGGCAAGAGCTCTTTGTGTTTGGTATGTTTATACTAGTACCCAGTCAGCCATGGGAAGGATAATCAGTGATGTAGAGTGGGCAACAACCCTGCTTCAGAGAGTGCAGTCTGGAGCATTTGTTACTGAGGCACTATTTAGTGAGTGAGAATAATGAGCATAGAGCAAAATAATTCAGCTAAAACTTAATGTTAAGAGGCTACGTGCTCACACCTGTGCTCTTCACCCCAACCAGAGCGTGGGAGTCCCAGGGGAACCCATCCTGCTCCTGCAGCAATGGGGTTGGGCAGATGGCAACACAGACATGGCATGGAGGAAGTTAGTGAAGGGTCTAGAGCACATGTCTTATGACAAGCGGCTGAGGGAACTCAACTTGTTTAGTCTGGAGAAGAGGAGGCTGAAGCGAGACCTTATCACTCTCTACAAATACCTGAGAGTGTAGCAAGGGGGCCAGTCTCTTCTCCCAAGTAACAAGCAATAGGACAAGAGGAAATGGCCTCAAGTTGCACCAGGTGACGTTTGTATTGGATATTAGGAAAAATTTCTTTACTGAAAGTGTTGTCAAGCATTGGAACAGGCTTCCCAGGGAAGTGGTGGAGTCACCATCCCTGGAGGTGTTTAAAAGATGCATAGATGTGGTGCTTGGGGACATGGTTTAGTGGTGGACTTCAAAGTGCTAGGTTAATGGTTGGACTCAATCTTAAAGGTCTTTTCCAACCTAAATGATTCTCTAAGTGGGAGTGGGACCGGCCTTTGGGCTGTGGCTGGCGTCTGGGTGGACATGGCTTTGGACATGGCTTTGTCTGTTGGTACCTGGAGAAATCTGAAGGCCAGTATAGGCGTGCATGGGTTGTGGGAAGACTCTTTGTGGAGAGTGCTGCATTTGCAAGATGTTGTTATCAGCCTGCTCCTAGACATGGATGTATCTTCATCTTTCTTTTACTCAGTGTTGTGTTTAGAAATAAATTCTCTCACTTCTTAGAAATGTTTAATGCCCCTAGAGCTGCGGGAGACAGATGAGTAGCGCAGCAAAATGACCTCCAACAAAATGACATCCACAATGTCCTTCTCATGGCAAAACTATTTCCAGCCCATTGATATTTTACTATTTGCAGTGATCATGTGTTAATGTATGATGTCATTCCCTAGATGTACAGAAGGATCATACTAACTGAACTGTGCTATAACACAGAGTCTGAGTTCCTTCTCATGCTGTTTTAATACAGTTTAGTTAGGTAAAGTTTATCTTCCTTTGAAGGAATTAGTTAGGAATATGACAGCGGTGTTTGTTACAGGTTGCTAATGTTAATTATAGTTAATTATAATTAATAGTTTAATATATAATTGATAATTAATGCATTAATGCTAATGCATTAATTGCTATAAATGCAGTCAAATCAAACCATTATTTTTCAGATAAATATGTATGATTAGATTTGTAGTTTATATCAGTTTATAAAGAAGTCATTATAATATTATATGACCATGATACTGAGCAGAAAAATTCAATACCTAAACAACCAAAACATTCCTTAGTTCTGTTTTTTCTGATATATATTTATATATGAAAGTCAATAAAATACATATTTTACAAGGATTTATATGTAGCAGGATTTACAACATTAAATATTATGGGTTTCAAACTCTATGATAACTACATAAATGGGCCATTTAATTGCTCTTGAGAGAAATTCACCTTATTTTTTTTTAGATTTAGTGATTCCAATTAAATGTGTTGAGCATTTCAGATGATTAAATTATAGGATGTCTTGCAAATGATTTCTTTAAGAGCTGTTGCTGGTGAAGGAACTCAAAACATACATTATCTTGATCTGGCTTCTATTCGTTATGCTATAGCTAGCAAATATATGGCTTTTTTAATTTTTGTCTTTGATAGAGCTGTCATTCTGTAAGGAAATCCACAAAAGGGAAAGATTATAGGTACTCACATTATTCTATAGATGCATTTTTAAAAATATCTTGTGCACTATAGCATGTCTGCTTTTGTCCTGGTTTTGAGACAATGAATGATATATCAAAAGCTAAGGAATGTCAGAATTGCACATGATTTCAAAAGTTAGTGGTTTCTGGTTTTGGACAATAGGAGCTGTATTCGTACCCTTAAAGTAGTATGCCAGTACAGCTGGTTAGATCAGATACGATATCCTGAACTCTAATAATGCCACCTGAATGAAACTTTTTTGAGGGATAAGATCAGATAAATTCAGATTGAAAAAGGAGGATGCAGACTTTTAATAGTGACAAAAAAAAAAAATCTTTGAAATAATTTATTTTGGGATATGGAGATATCTGTGTATTGAAAGGAAAGCAAAAATGGCTCTGCAAGAGATGCTCTGCTCTGTCCCTGCTTAGCTAGGCGTCTACATCTATGAAAGAGGAGGATTGGGTGGCAAATTCTGCAAAAGGGTCAGACCAGGTCACACTAGGTCATCAACAGATTCTCATTATGGTTTTTAATATATCTGGAAACATGGAAAATGTAATTCTTTCAGTTCAAGGTGAATTTTCCTGTATATTAGAGAGGGAAACTTTAAGGCTAGTCTAGAGGACCTTCTTTGGAAACCTAAAAAAGCTGATGGTAAATAAAAGAAAATGGTTCTCACTCTTCTAGTTCAGCTTCTCTTATCCCTTCCGAATGAAAAATCAGGACCTGCTGGGGCAAGCTGGGTATCTCTGCAGAGAAGCCAATGCTCCCTGGCCACCTCCTCCCTGGTGACAAGTCTCTTTCTGGGTCTTTACCTCGTACTATTTTCCTCTCTGGATTCTTCCATCAGTAGAAGGAGGACGGTTGGCTTTCCAGTGGTGTCCTGCTACATTGGTCTAGTGAGAATAATTCTCTGTATGATGCAGAATTAGATTTTCAATTGTTAACAGAAAACAAAAAATGTACCCATAATTCACATTAGAACCTTCTAAAGAGATGTAATTGGGCTTTAAAGTTTCTAAGGGTATATCTGTATATTCTAAAAGTAATGAATCAAAGATACTTTAGGGTTTGGTTATTTTTTTCCTCATTAATTTCTCAGAATTTATTTATAATTGAATGTTGCCAAGTAGATACAAACAATATATCTAAAAAGAAGACAAAATTTATAAGTGGAGTTAATTTTGTGATGGAATGATCCTGAAGGAAGTCCCAAACCTGTTTTGGTCAAAGTTGTGCTGGTAGTACTTCTCCATGCGAGGTTACTATGTTTGTAATTAAATTTGGACCCCAGTTAAATTGTATTTTCTATGGTATTCCTATTATTTTTCTTCATTAAATATACACCTTTTGTTTGCTCTACTCTGCAGAGGAAATTATGACATACAAATTTACAGTGACACTTGTCAACAAACACATAAGACCATGGATACTAGTCTGAACATAAGCTTTCTATTTCATTCAATTTACTGCTAGTGCAATAAAACTGTCATCAAATCGAATGGGATTTTATACTGCATCAGCTATAATACAGTGACATTTAATTGGAAGTATATAGATTTTTCCATTGTTCTATTACTGATGAGTTATGAAAATTTGAAAGTTACACACAGTATCATGCTATGGCTTGTGTTTTTCAACAAAGTAGTGATTTAGTCAGGGTAGGTTGGAACATATAATTAATTTCTGATTATAAGGATGTTTTGCAGTGTGAAAAATAGTGTTTTACTGCAGTAAGGACCTGAAATCTTTTCATGAAAATTTGTATTAAAAAAATGTAAGGAAATACCCCAAGCACTAGTTCCTCAATTTTGTTGACACACCGGAGGGACAGGACACAGTCCAGAGGGACCTTGATAGGCTTGAGAGGTGGGCCTGTGCAAACCTCATGAAGTTCAACAAGGCCAAATGCAAGGTCCTGCACCTGGGTTGGGGCAACCCCAGGCACAAATACAGGCTGGGTGATGAATGGCTTGAGACCAGCTCTGAAGAAAAGGACTTGGGGGTCGTGATGGATGAGTAACTCAACATGAGCCAGCAATGTGTGCTTGCAGCCCAGAAGGCCAATAACCGTATCCTGGGCTGCATCAAGAGAAGCGTGGGCAGCAGGTCGAGGGAGGTGATTCTGCCCCTCTACTCCGCTCTTGTAAGGCCCCACCTGAAATACTGCGTCCAGTTCTGGAGCCCCCAACACAAGAAAGACATGGACTTGTTAGAACGAGTCCAGAGGAGGCCATGAGGATGATCAGAGTGCTGGAGCACCTCTCCTATGAGGACAGGCTGAGAGAGTTGGGACTGTTCCGCCTGGAGAAGAGAAGGCTCCGGGGAGATCTCATAGCTGCCTTCCAATACCTGAAGGGGGCCTACAAGAAAACTGGGGAGGGACTTTTCATAAGGGCTACTAATGACAAGACAAGGGGAA
>NW_010318288.1:6150-68682 GCF_000700745.2 Antrostomus carolinensis | reverse complement strand
AAGGCCAGGTTGGATGAGGTTTTGAGCAACCTGATCTAGCGGAAGGTGTCCCTGCTCATGGCAGGGGGGTTGGAACTAGATCCGTTCCAACCCAAACCATTCTATGATTCTATGATTGTTTGGTACAAAAACCACAAATAATAATTAAAAAAATCCTTTATGTACTTCAAGATAAGGGAGAACCAAAATAGTCAATGGAACTGCATTCACTTGAAAAAGAAGGCTTCAAAACTCCACCAATTTCTAAGAAGTTCAGTTTATGAGTCCATAGTTAAGGAAATCCGAATCCATCAGAGCTCACTTCTCACCTTGGAGATGAGAATACCCAGCTTCAGGTCACTGCCCCTTGCCCAGTTTGCTTTCCTTAGGCACATTGGTAGGACACAAGAGTGTAACAAGTGGCGTCTTTGGGCAACACTGGGGTTGTTCTGACATAAAAATGATTCTGGGAGAATCATATTTTTTCACAGTTCTTTCTCATAATTTACAACATTAGACATTTCCATTCTTTCATTTTAAAGTACCTTCTCACTTACAGTCATTTGATATTACACAATGTATTACAATGTATCTACACACACAGAGAATTAATACAACTTGCTCTGTACGTAGCATATGGAATATAGCGCTTTAAAAGTCTATGCTGAATCAAAAAAGAATAATATATTCATATATATTGCTTTTAATTTTGCTAAGAAGTACAAAAGTTTATTATTAAATATTTAAAGTCCAGTGACGCTCAGAGACCTGTCAGGATTGAAGTGATGGTTGTACTATAGAGATATGGTCCTAGCCCCTGTAAAACCTAGAGATGTCTTTCACTTTTCATATATGGCAAGTCTGAAAATATAAGTACTAGTGGATATGTGACCTGAACAGACTTAATCTCAACTGAGCCTTCTGGTTTTCATTTCTCATGGTCTGTTCCATTACATGTAGGTTCATTAGATGTGCTATATGACTGACATCTTCCACAATTAGTGCTCACATATAATTAGATGCAGTGCTTACAAGGACTCTGTTGTTTGCTATAGTTTCACAGAAAGGCCTTTTCCTTATTCTTGGGCACTGATCCATTAGAAGCATTGCACCATGTTCAGCTGGTGACTGGGATTGAAAATAATTTACAGCCATTAAAACATTGCTCGTGTGTCATTAGCTCCACCTCTTGGATTAATTTGGTTTTTGCAGATCTAGTAGTTCATAGGGGAATCCTCTCTGGAAATGTAAAAAAACTTGAAGCAGTACCCAAGTAAAAGCAAGTACTCAAGTAAAAAATTCTGGCTGAATTGCTCTGTCCTGCAAGCTTAATATTCAGTGCTTGATTATCAGTAAAGTTTAATTATGAATTATTTTACTAATAATTTGGATTACGTTGTCCTCTAGTGGTTTTTATAGATAATTGCCCTGCTGACAGCTCTCCTTTTGCCTTGTGTTTTAAATCCTCTCATACTCTTCAAACAAGTCTGGGTCACCTCAGAAGAGGACTGATGCAATGGCCAAATAAAAAGTGTGCATCTTACTGGCACTGTATCGACAGAGCAAAGTCTGTCCTCTATAACTGTGTGTTGTCTGCTTAAGAAATATGTATTTAAAATAATTCAATATAGCAATAGAGAGTTGTGAGAAGATACTGTCTTTAATCAGAGCATTCGATGGAAACAAATATATCCTGCTTACTGACAGTAACAAAGAATGTACTCAGCATGATTTTTTTTTTTAATAGGTTGAAGACTAGTTCGCTTCCACAAAATGCATAGAGATCTCGTCTGAAGGAATATAGGGCAGACCTCCAATGTGTCCTGTGGCTACTCACTCGTAAGCCTTGATAACACCAGGCTTTTTCTCTGCAAGCTGACAGCATCACGTTTCAGAGGAAGCAGTGAAAGCACTAGATCACTTTGCAGCTGGATGTTTGCCAGCATCATGCAGTTGTTCACAAATAGGAAGAGGGATCTGGTAGGACAGAGAATAATGCCAGGGTGTTTGCAGTGACAAAACACACATTTTATGTTACTTTGAAAAGGTGCTACCATATTCTCTAATGTGCTTTGTTTTGCCCCTGTGGATTGCTTCCAGCAGAGGCCTTGGCCCTGGTCATGGGAAGCATGGCAGGCAGTGCTGCAGCAGGCACGGCTGGTAGGATGCTCGTCTGATGAGTCTTCCCTTTTCATACTGTTTCTTCCTTGACCAAATGCCATGAGTAGTAAGGAGTAGAGGTTGCTTTGCAGAGATAATCTCTGCGTGCGTAAGAGGAGAAGTGCTATAAATGCTTCTGTTTATACCCTTGAGAGTATGTAGGAGAAGGAGAAATTACAAGTAGTGACAGCAAGTGGTTTCTGTCTTCTTAAAGAAATGGTGGTGCACTCCAGCAAGATGATAGCTCACATTTTCTTTTGCTGTTTGTAGTAGTAGGAAAGACAAAGGAGTACGCTGACCTTACAGAGTTAATGTGAGAGGCTTTTTCAAAGTAGCATGCTTGGTACTATTTCAAGGAAATAATACATCAGGATTCAGTAAAAATTCTTTGCTTAGGTCATCCATCTCTGGCCACCTTTTTTCTTCCTCTGTCTTTGGAGAGATCTTACTTTCAACCAGTGGTGTGACTGTATGTATTGGATGGATGTCAGCTGGCTACTATTCATTGCCCAGGCTGATCATCCTCCAAACCCTAGGAGAGTTGCAGAGTAGCTTAATTATACTTGACACAGTGGAGTCGTGCATTTGGTGGTGTCCACGTACTGCCTCAGTCTGACACGTTTACCCACACCTAGCAGGTATCAATAACTGCCGCAGCTGAGAGCCTGCTGACATAAACAAAATGTATAAAGGCAGCCCTGAGGTGTAAAATGCCTTCACCTTGTGAAATCATCTGCAATGCCATTCTTACAGTTCACGCAGAGGTTTATTAGGCAGTGGTGGATGCAGAGAGTTACTTTTATCTGGTGCTCTGTGACTCTTCTGCCACTTGAGATCTTTTAAACCAAAGGCATGCCTTCAGTTAATAAATCACATAGGGTCTTTATTTCTTCTTAATTAGCTGCCAGGAGGGGGAAGGTGATGGTTTTTATTTTTCTTTAACAAAAAGGCTTCCTTTTAAAAAATGCTCTTGTAACTCTTGCATCAATGTATTTTTTTTTTTTTTCATGCTTTGCAGTGTTATTTTCCAGGGGTTTATTATTGTTTATTTAACCTAGGTACTAAGCAAAGTTCTGTTTATCCTCAATTCCAAATGTATGGTTTTATCCTTTATGTACTAGAGAGCGAGTGGTACAGATTGATCTATTTGAGCTTGCTGACTACAATTACTGCTGCAATGATTTTATTAAATATTTTGCCTTTCCAGGTAGCTTTCAGGCTAGTGATTGCTCTCCCTCCACACTGGAATCTTTTGGAAATGGAAACCCATTACTGATGCCCAAGTGCTCTTTCTGACACCCCAGCAGTGAGAGGGCTCTACCCCATCATTAAGGTGCCAGTAGTGCTTCCCTCCACCAGCTGCAGCTGCAGTGCTCAGGTTCCTCATGCAGGCAAGGAGATGATGTGACTGATTATGCCTATTCCTATTAATCAGGCAAATGCAGGATTCTTTTCAAAGCAGAGGGGGAGGTTGCTCCTACTGTGTTGGTCACCGTTCTCTTCCAACTCTAACTCTATGAGCCAGCAGTGTGCCCAGGTAGCCAAGAAGGCCAATGGCATCCTGGCTTCTATCAGATATAGTGTGACCAGCAGGACTAGGGAAGTGATCATGCCCCTGTACTTGGCACTGGTGAGTCCACACCTCAAGTACTGTGCTAAGTTTTGGGCCCCTCACTACAAGAAAGACGTTGAGCTGGAGTGTGTCCAGAGAAGGGTAGCAAAGCTGGTGAAGGGTTTGGAGCACAAGTCCTGTGAGGAGTGTCTGAGGGAACTGGGGTTGTTTAGCCTGGAGAAAAGGAGGCTGAGGGGAGACCTTATTGCTCTCTACAAATACCTGAAAGGAGGGTGTAGCAAGGTGGGTCTCCATCTCTTCTCCCAAGTAACAAGCCATAGAACAAGAGGAAATGGCCACAAGTTGCAGGAAAGATTTAGATTGGTTATTAGGAAAAACTGCTTCTCCAAAAGGGTTGTCAAGCATTGGAACAGGCTGCCCAGGGAAGTGGTGGAGTCACCATCCCTGGAGGTATTTAAAAGATGTGTAGATGCTTGGGGACATGGTTTAGTGGTGGACTTCGAAGTGCTAGGTTAACGGTTGGACTCAATGATCTTAAAGGTCTTTTCCAACTAAAACAATTCTATGATTCTATTCCATCTTCCCATAGTGTGTTTTACATCAGGGTTATGTCAGCAGAGTCTTTCCAGAATAACCTGATCCTTTATGTCAAACTCAGTGAGAGTTGGAGTCTGACAGAAGCAATTTTTGGTGAAATTGATCCCTCGTGACCTCTCTTATAAGGCTGCTTGGGAACTGTATATACTAATGGGAAAATTCAGGCAGGGGCTTTGTGTGTTCTCAGACTGCTGAGTGTAATCCTGCTCAGCACAGCAATGCATTTGTCATGTTTTTGACAAGTGTTTTGCAGCTGTCTGTCTGGCAGGTTTTGCCCACCTGCCTGTGTGCCTCTCTATTGCCTGCAGATACAAATGTGTGAGTGCACCTTGCTCAGTAAGAGGTCTCTTTACAGAACAGATGCCATTACTCATTGCTTTGCTGTATTCATGTAGAAAGCATCCTTCGGTGGAAAACAGGTGGTAATTTTATTTAAGTCCAACTGTATCATAGAGCAATAAAACTAATGAGATGATACAGCCTTGCCAGATTTTCCATTTCAATAAGCATCTAATCTGGAAAATGTTTTAATCAAGCTTCCTTATCAGGCGTTCTCATTTCTGCATTGCCAGCACCTGAAATTACTTCTTGGCTTCAGATTAAAAGGTGATGCTGTTTTGATTTGCACTGTTAAATAATTTCTATTTGAGGATTAATTTTTTTTGTTTGGCCTTTCACGTAAAGTGTTCATCATTAAGGTGGTTGTGTATGAAGGGTAACATACCTGCATTTTCTCTCATCAGAATAATGAAATGGTGGAACTACAGAGGATACGAATGAAAGATGAAATTCGGGAGTACAAGTTTCGAGAAGCGAGACTCCTACAGGACTACACTGAGCTTGAAGAAGAAAACATCACTTTACAGAAACTGGTGTCCACACTGAAACAGAATCAAGTAAGCATCAAAAGATTCTAGGTGCTGTGCTGAAAAATGACACTGTTTTCTCTAAGTTCCATAATGTGATCCTCCAGAGCACTTTGATGGAAGTTTCTTTGTATGTTTGTTTGGTTTTTTGCAGATGTTTTTTTGCTAAGCACTTACTCTGAAATAAGTGTTATTGGCCATTTTTGACACATGGGGAGGCCCTTACTTCAGTTTCAGAAAAAAATTTACGGAATATTTCATTGTAGAATTTTGTAATAGCAGGATAATTATTAAAATAGATAGAACTTCATTTTTTCACTTCCTGCTTTTCCACTCCTCCCTCCCTGCATGCTGAACTCAGTGCCCAGCAGCAAAGTTCAGCCCTCCAGTTCCTCCTGGTTGGTTTCCTGCACATCCTTTCCTCTTCTGAAGTGGAGAAAAGAGGAAATAATCTCCCTATTCTTCTTTTTTTTTTTTTTTTTTTTTTTTTTCCCCCCCCTGCTCCTCAGGTTTTCCTGTACTGGTGTTGCTCTCTTCTCAGACAAGTTAACCTGTAAGTTTAGCAAGCTTAAAAAAACAGGTGAAAGGACATCAGATGTTCCTAGTTTCTATTTTGATTTCCTCATTACAGCAATTTGCAGCTGATGGCAAACCAACACACTGTAATTCTCACTGTGGGGAAGAATGCACCCGGAGGAATAACGATCAACTACAGCCCCATTGCAGCCAGATGTAAGCCATCACGGGGTCTGTTTTCTCCCCCTTACAAAAGCACAGCTTCCTTTGCAGCTGGATATACACACCGCTGAGGAAGCAATCAACAACACAGTTGTCCTTTAAATTGAACAGAAGAGATTTGTTCTCATGTTTGAAGAGTTAACTTGCCTTGATCAATATTTAAGTATCCAAGTTGGATGATGTAACACTTTCTGCCTTTTAGGCACTGTCCAGACCAGCATAACGTGGCAGTCCATAACACCATTTCCTTAACTGCTAGCAGATGGTAACAGCTCTGTGTTGCAGCCCCTGGTTTATGTCCTAACCCACTGCCAGGTTCAGTTAGGGCTCTTATCAAATAGCCAAGATTGCCACAGTCTCTAATGGCTGCCTTATTCCTGCAGGAATGTCCAGTACCATTGCAGTTATTTTTTTACTGCTATTTTACCACCGCTATTTTATTTGCACAAATGCAATTGAAACATTTAAAACAATGGAGCCGTGCCACAGGGAGTGTGCAGGTAATAGAAACGATAAAGATACTCAGACTTTCACACTTCTCAAACTGAATTTATAGCAGATAATCTTCGTGTCAGAGTTATTTATCAAGACAGCAAATTCACCCTTTGAGGCACAGAAATTTTCTTCACCAACTTCATAGGAGGCATTTTCACACTATCAGGAAATTAAAGACCCCTTTATGGACTGTCCTAGTTTCCCCCAGAAGAAAAACTGCTTGCAAGTGTTTATATTTGTCATGATAGTTCATTCTTAATGAAACAAAATAACAGCAGTCTGTGGAGAGAAAAAGCATTGCTGCAGTTTGAATGGCTTTAAAAATCAGGCATTTTGCATCACATACCCATGCGCTTTTGATTCCTAAAATAGCTTTGATCTACGAGATAAAATTTCAAGAGCATTTTATACTTTAATACTTTAATTTACAAAACCATATGTTACAAGTCTTAGTGCTAAACTGTCATTATCTGGGTTGGGATTTTTCATAGCTTTTGTAAGCAGGAATCCATGAGATGGTAACCATGTAGATAATATAGACCTCTGATTTTCATATATATTTAAAATTTTATAAGGTTTCTTTTTCCGTGTCCTTAAGTTATAAATGTAGCTACTTGATGGAATTTAATAGTTTTTCAGATGGGCCTATCTCTCCAGTCAGAAAAGATACCAAGTTTTTAATGTAGATTTCAAAATATCATGGATTTTCCTTCTCTATTTAGCATTTCCCAATATGGCTTTGAACTTTCTTTGTTTTTTGAAATGTTTCCATTCTCTGGGTTTGAAGATGAGTGCTTTGGTTTTGAAGTTTTCCTTTCCAAAGGCTTATGAGTACAAGACTTTTGACAGGCTGATAAATATTTTACTTCAATAAGAATGGTTGATATTTCTGTTTTTACCAGAACCTTATTATAGTTTGTTTAAATATATATGTAAAAAAGTATTCTAGACAATGCCTTAAAATTGCAGACAGTAATGCATATTAATGCATTTGAATAAGAAAAGCTTCAACTGAAAAAAGATTTTTTATAGAAGCATGAAAATTCAGTATTTATTTTCCTCTTTCACCAAACAAATTATTTCACTCAGAATTGGGAATTTTTGTATTTAGAAATTAAAAGGTGGATGAGTAACATGATTATAATTAAATTAAAAATCAAAGAATGATAATTTTTACCAGAAGAATTGGTCAGGCATGGACAATGACCTTTACAAACAAAGCTCTTCCTTTTCCTTGCTGTGGGATTTTCCAACAGTGAAAAGTAAAATGAGGAGAGACAGCAAAGAAAGGTCTTCTGTGGTGGGAATCAGCTACACCATCTGGGTATTGCTGAACAACTGTTTTTGAGATATATTTGGTTTATCTAGGCTTTGCTTCTTTATCAGAGCAACAGGTTGCTGAGTGCTCCAAAATGGCATCCCAAAAACAGTTCAAGGCTTGTGTGGCTGGATATGCTGTTTACTGCATCTGTGTGGTAGCTGTTTAAAAATCTCTAACAATTTGGGGCATCTGAGAGTTTAGACTGGTTGTATGAATAGTTTGCTGTTTAATTTTAAAAACTGAATGCTTCTTGCATAATGGAGAGGTTTGCATGACAGAGAGAAGAGAGTTGAGGCTCTTTACAGTTTTTGTACTTGAACACTACTAAGACACCAGATACTTTAGAGTATCTGTGCCTGAGTGACTTTACATCTGGTAAGAATTTAGATAAGAAGTCATCTTCAGAATACTTGCAATTAATAAATCAGACTATATTAACCTGAGATTATACATACCATGACATACCAACATTGCTTATGGCAATTCATAATAAATCTATGGTTACTAAGATATCTGCTACTAAACAGCCTTCTTTCAATGAAATATATTGTTTATTGTTATAAGTTACTTAGAAAAAGGTGTTACATGTCTTGATTCTCACAGGCTGAAGAAGTGAGCAGTGGCGTATGTAACAGAGCAAGCCCCAATTGCATTTTCTGTGCAGCCAGTTCTTTGCAGCTGCAGGCAATGTCTGGTATCTCAAGCTGTGTTTTCTGTAACACCTATTTCAATAAGGCTGATAAATGGCAGGTTTTCATGACTCAAGTTTTAGTATTACGAATGTTCTTTGTCTTCTCTAATTCAGGTTGAATATGAAGGCTTAAAGCATGAGATTAAACGATTTGAGGAGGAGACAGTGTTGCTTAATAGTCAGCTAGAAGATGCCATCCGGCTGAAGGAGATTGCTGAGCATCAGCTGGAGGAAGCTCTGGAAACTTTAAAAAACGAAAGAGAGCAAAAGAACAATCTAAGGAAGGAACTCTCCCAGTATATCAACCTCAATGATAGTATGTATAATAACCATATTAATATATCAGTAGATGGATTGAAGTTTGCAGAGGATGGGGGCGAGCCCAACAATGATGACAAAATGAACGGACATATCCATGGGCCTCTCGTGAAACTCAATGGTGACTACCGAACTCCCACGGGTAGGAAAGGAGAATCTCTTCACCCTGTCTCTGACCTCTTCAGCGAGCTCAACATATCAGAAATACAGAAACTGAAGCAGCAACTCATGCAGGTAAGAGCTGAATTTATTGTCCCAAAGTGTTTAGACACACATCCTATGGACCCCAGTGCCAGCTTTTGCAGTGATTTCCCTGAGTGATGTTCTTGACCACATATGTCCTGTTCTCAGACTTCTGCTTTGGTGTTTTGTCACATCCAAATTTTGCTAGAAATATCCCTAGTAAACAGAGTATCTGTCTACAAAAAGTAGGTGTGATCTGAGCAGGTGTTTAGTGCAAACAGGAGAAAGGGTCCTAGTTGCTGTGGTTGCAGATAGATCCTTTTTTCCCTGCTTTGGTAATAGGAAATATCCCTGAAACTGAGAGTGGAATAAAGTTCTCTTTAGTATGACCAAAGCTATCTGGGAAAAAACAAACAAACAAACAAACAAAAAAACCCAACAAAAAACAACAACAACAACAAAAACCAAACACAACAACAAACAAAAAAACCCCAACAAAAACAACAACAACAAACCAAAAAAAACCCCCAAAACCCCACAATAAAATACGGACAGACTTCATTATGCTTCCTTGCAAGTCAGAGGGAGTTTTTGCCATTAAATTCAGGTTGAACAAGATCTGGCATACCATCAATAGAGAACAAAGGGAGAGGAGCACTCCTCTTAATAACTGTGCACTCAAAGAGCATGTGGCATGTGAGACATCACAGAGTGCCCTTGTCCATGCTGGCATTCCCGGCGGATGTGCAGGCTGCAGGGGGTTCCTTGGGGACCACACAGCGAGCATTTGTTCTCTATTCATCCAAGACCAGCCCAGGCATAACCAGAATAGGAGCCTGGGATGCAAGCCAAATAAAAACTCAAGCTGCCAGCCCCAATGCTGACATCATCTTAGAAAGGGGTACAGTGCCATGCAGAGACAGGGTCCCACTGACCAAGCTGTTCAGCATCTTCTCTGACACAAGAGCTTGAAAGATTTTGGCAGCATCAAGGAAACATCCAGCATTTTCTAGCTGTAGGCTTTCAAAAAGTGCCTCTTCTAAAGGGAGTAAGTGTGAATCCTTTCCTGCTTAAAATGTAAAAGGCGATTTGGAAGTAGAGCAAACCCAATTTTCAGTGCTAGTGAGAGAACAATAAATCCCTATGTGGTCTGTCCTATATTTGCTGAAGAGTTAATTGTTCTGTTTACTTCATTGCCAAACACACCATGGGCAGTTTTGATCTCATCTAGCTCCTTGCACAAATCACTTTGATGCAAGATATACATAATTTAAATGGAAAAGCTTGAAAGTTGGAATTCTATTTCTGTGAAAAATTCTGTAAGAAATCTTTCCAGTATTAAAATGTAAATAGTGTGTGTAGTTTGTGTATATATGCATATATAAAAATATGCATGTGTATGTACATATACATTTACATATATAATATATGCACATATGTATTAAATGCAGCTTTTGATTGCATTCAAAAACACAATGTTAACACTTTTAAAAAAACAGCTTCAGAAGAAATGCTTTTAAATGTTTATACTTTAAAATACAATGTAAGCATTTTCAACCATAATTTACGATGAAGTTTATGCAATATAAATCTGGAGTGAAAGCTGTTTGGAAATGAAAAAACAAGATTGTTTGAGTATGTTTTGTGTTGATTTTATTAGATTAAATATTGAGCTTGATGAATCAGCAAACTTCTACTTGAAAGATACTGCAAATGTTTTGATGGTTTCTGACTTTAATATTACTTATTTCACACTTCTTAAACAAAGAGGCAGCTTTCTGACAGTCACTAGCCACAAACTGTCTAGGGTCCTATAGGACCCTAGGAAGACCCTAGAAACTATATATAACCAATTTTTGGTCACAGTGGTTTTGCTGGGCCCCAGCACTCTCATGCTCATAGCTGCTACCATTACTCAGTATTCTAGTCATGCTTAAAGGTTTAAGGTTTAAAAAGAGAAACCAGACCTAGCTGGAAACCTGATTTCTTTAGATACAAAAAAGGCTTACTGCAAAATGCTGATGTGTGCTTTTTTTAAAGTGATCATCTTCTCTCTTGAGTTGCATCGGCTCACCTTGGGTCACACAAATTAAATGTGAAAAATTCCTCCAAAATTTTTCCTTGTAGTAGATGGGAGATTTAATCAGATCCAAGCTGACAAAAGATAATTATTCAGCAAAATTTGATTTTATTTTTTTTTTCCTCTGTAGTGTCTTTGCCATGTGGTGTTCACCCAGACACATCTTAGTATTTGATATATGTTCCTCCTTTTTTACCTGAAGAGGCTGTACTATGACAGAGTTGCTGAAGGATCTGACCCTCTTGTGGGAACTATTTTTGTCTGTAGGACAGCAGCCTCCTTTTTTGAGAGGTGCAAACTTCACATTTGCCATTTTGGATGTGTGGCAAATTTTTTCATTCTTCAGTCTCAGAAAGAAGCCTTCACCTAAAAGTTGGTATGACAGATATAGTTCCTTCTCGCAGCTTTAGGATGCTGCTGCTCCAGGATCTGTGCTGGTCTCTAGAAGAGACTTAATTGCAAGTGTTCTGTTTCCCTCTTTTAAATCCACTAGGTAACAAGCATCTTGCTGAAAATTCTTGTATTCCAATATTATCTTGGAAAAGCTCAAGGCTTTCTGCTCTGCTTTCACGTTTGTTGTCCAGTGGGAAGAATTATCCGTCCCATCTTTAAAGCCTAGGGCTCCTCTCTTCCTTCCATGGTGATGCTTTCCCTTTTCCTGAGGCCAACATCATATTTGGAAAACTTGGATTAAGTTCTCAAAAAAAAAAAAAAAAAAAAAGTCAAGTGGTCCAGATTCTGACACTCTTCTCCAACTGCCTACTACTCTCTGACAAATATGATACAGCTGAGATTCAGGGTTCTTGAGCTGAGTTTTCCTGTTAGTTTGTTCCAGTCTCTACTGGGAATTGTTCACTGATATTCTGATGTTATTAAAAAAGAAAAAAAGAAAAGGATAAATAGCAATAGTAAAATTGGTTTCCATAATTGCAAACTATAGAGAAAATTGGGAAGGAAATCTCCTCAAGCTGAAATCTTTGCAGAGAAGAGTGCATCACAAAATAGGTACAGCTACATTTGAATTTCTTTTATTTTCATTTTAAGATTATAAAGACCCTTATTGCAGCTACCAATTTCATTGTCAGAAAATCCCTCACCAACTGGACTGAAAGAGAACTACAATTCCCACAAGTTTGCTGCGGATGGAAATAAGAGTTCGGTATTGTCTAGAACAAGAAATATAATCACCGTACTTTGAAACAGCAGAGCCATTAACAATAAGAAGATGCACTCATGGCTGAATTGGAATTTTGAGGTTTTTGTTCCTTGGAAGTAGGAGCATGTATTTTTAACTTTAAACAGAAGCATATAGTTTTTAGCCATAGATACTGAACTAGAACAAGTAAGATTTAGTAGATCTACGCATTTCATTTTAGCTACTGTCGAGTTGGAGTACAGGTTTTAAAAGTTGCATGTTTTCTCTGGAAAAAAATCCTTCCTATTTGAAAGAAGTGTTTGTTTCCAGAATACATTTGTATTCAGAAGAGAAATGATCAAAAAGATCCCAATTATCTCTGTTACAGTTTTTCTTCATGGCAGAGTATGACAGTGGAGATCAGTAATTCTGCAGGATCAATTTTGTCTGATTAATTTAAGCAGACATTGAAACACTGCTGCTTTAACACAAAGCTGTTTTCTCAAAGGAAAGGCTCTCTGGCTGTGAGCTTTATATTTATATTTACATTGGTGCGATCTATAGTTAATTGTCTGCTTTCCTGTGAACATATCCAGAGCAGATCCATACATCTTAAAAAGCCAACTGCCTTTAGTATCTAATTTATGCATCATTATTATCCATGCAACTTCTCTCCATATGGTGAGACAGTCCTTTAAATTAACCAAAACTCAGATTTTTATGCACATGTGTAGGTCACCTTACCAGCCTGAAGGAATAAATACCTTCATTATCTGATGAGGGTGATGCACTTGACACCTAAGCCTGCTATACCAGGGGGTTACAACTAGAGTTCATCTGAAAGTTTTGGGGAGAGCAGAACTGGGGCAGACTGCTCAATGGAAAAAAACAGAGGAATGCTTGTAAAGAGGCTTTGGCTGGGTCGCTCTCTGAGGCTCCCCAGGTCTGAGAAATCTGTGTAGAGCAGTCATCTTTTAAGAAGATGCCCTTGGCAAAGGGGAAGGTTGCCCTGTTTTGGATTTTCCCAAGGGTGGGCTGACAAAGGAGTTGAGCAGTAAGGGGGACAACAGGCAGACTGAGGCAGTGATAGGGGAACAATGTTAAATGGAGAAAGTACCAATATTCTCATGGTATTCGGTTGTCCTCTTCTGCACAGAGTATGTAGTGTCTAAAATGGAGCACTCTTCCTGGATCATAAATTAATAATGAGGTTTGTCCCTGTTTTTTTAATTCTTAAACCACTGTTCATGTGTACACAAGAAAACTAGGCTGATTTTTTTAGATGTTTTTAATATGGCTTCTATTTTTATTCTTATAGTTTTTGCCTGAAGTGGATTGCAGGTTCTAACAGAGGCCATGATTTGAAAGCTTGTCTATAAAACTGGGGGATCATCATATGCTTTAGTATCTTAATAATTCTGATCAGCAGCCACTGCTCACTGGCTGTGTTACAAGAAAATAGGAGTCTGAACCACTGCTTGGACCATTTTGTGAGATGGCATTAATACTCTCTCGTTCTCTAAAAGGCTTTTCTTTTCCTTCAGTGAGATTCACCATGACTTTTTTCCAGACACTACCTGAGGGAATGCTACTAGAGTAGGAAAGGCTTTTTAAAGGGTTTTTCAGAACTGATAGCTTTGAATTCTCAGAATTAGTAATTCAGCCACTCATAAAGGGAACATGGTGTGTGCTGCTTTCACTGTATGTGTAAACACAGAGCTGAAATACTGCAGCAATGGGAGAGAAAGAGCAGAAAACCTGGCAGGCTCAGGATCCTGTTGCAAAAGTCATGAAAGCAAGAAGGATCTCATCACCTTGTGCCTTTCTCTGCTTCCCAGTTCACAGCTCAGAACAGGACAACGGCACAGAAAAAAATTTGGAGCATTACACTTGAAACTTGAAATGGGAGTCTTTCAGTAGCAAATGAGTAGCAAATACCTGAGAAGATCAAACTCTATGGGGTTTTTTTGTTCCCTTGCTTTAAGATGCTGTGTATTAAAACTTCTACGGGAGTCCTGCATGACCTCTTCTGTTGTTCAACATCCACATTTCTCTGTGGATATTCAGAAAGGAACTTAATAGGTCAGAACCAGTGGTTTGTTAGATATACCAGAAATCCTACTTTTTCTGCTTTGTCTTTAAAAGGATGGATTTTGCTTACATTTAACTGCTGGGGATGAAGAGTCCTGGGAGTTGCATGTGCTCAATCTCATGGTCTGTGTTACATTAGTACACAGTGGGTTATTTAATCAAATCTATGGAAATGTACACAGCGATTTATTTACTGTATTTGCATTCAGTAATCAAGCCTTAATTGGAATTTGCAACAGTCCAAAGATAAAAATAAATACTGTGAAGGATTGGTAGAACTAGTCATGGGAAACAGAAATTCAAGCTCCATTAAGAAATGTATATGTACCAGTGCAATGGCTGATAGCTGACAGTGATGCAGTTCATATGTTTGGGGAACATATGGCGTAATAAATCCTGTATCATCACTGTAGTGACTAGGCACTTAGTGCTTGGACACTAAACAATTCTTTGGTAGGCAACATGTAAAATTGTGACCTAGTGATATTGCAAATTGTAACAGAGGCTGGGCCTTCATAACCCTCTGAGAGTTACACGCATCTCACTCTGACTTGATTTTATTGCATACACAGATGGGGGAGTGGAAGAGATGAATGTAATTGTAGAGTATGGTGTTCAGCATGGGTAGGATGAGATCCCAGGTTTCTTACTTTGACTCTGTTGCAGGTGGAGAGAGAGAAGGCCATTCTCCTGGCCAACCTACAGGAGTCTCAGACACAGCTGGAGCACACCAAGGGAGCCCTGACTGAGCAACATGAGCGAGTCCACAGGCTCACGGAGCATGTCAATGCCATGAGAGGGCTGCAGAGCAACAAGGAGCTTAAAGCTGAGCTTGATTGTGAGAAGGGTCGAGACCCTGGTCAGGAAGCACATGACTACGAAGTGGACATCAATGGCTTGGAGATCCTAGAATGTAAATACAAAGTAGCTGTTACTGAGGTGATAGACCTTAAAGCAGAAATCAAAGCCTTAAAGGAGAAATATAATAAATATGTGGAAAACTACACTGAAGAGAAGGCCAAGTATGAGAGCAGAATCCAGACGTACGATGAACAGGTGACAAACCTGGAGAAGTCGACCAAGGAAAGCCAGGAAAAAATGGTCCACATGGAAAAGGAATTGCAAAGGATGACAAGCATAGCAAATGAAAACCATAATACCCTCAACACCGCCCAGGATGAGCTGGTGACGTTTAGTGAGGAGCTGGCTCAGCTCTATCACCATGTCTGCCTGTGCAACAATGAGACACCAAACAGGGTCATGTTGGACTATTACAGGCAAAGCAGAGTCACCCGCAGCGGGAGCCTGAAAGGACCAGATGACCCTCGAGGTCTCCTTTCCCCACGGCTTGCCAGAAGGGGGGTGTCATCACCCGTAGAAGCCAGGACCCCAACTGAGCAGGTGGCAAAAGAGGCCACAGAGCCTGGCAAGGAACAGAGCCCAACGAAAACACCTAGCATTTCTCCTGTCATCACAGCCCCTCCTTCCTCCCCCGTTTCCGATACCAGTGACATCCGCAAGGAGCCGATGAACATCTACAACCTCAATGCTATAATAAGGGACCAAATCAAGCACTTGCAGAAGGCTGTCGATCGGTCACTGCAGCTGTCACGCCAGCGTGCTGCAGCTCGAGAGCTGGCACCCATGATCGATAAAGACAAGGAGGCCTTAATGGAAGAAATACTGAAACTGAAATCACTCCTGAGTACAAAGCGGGAGCAGATCGCAACCCTGAGAGCAGTGCTGAAAGCCAACAAGCAGGTAAGATGCTAATAAAGCAGTCAGTGGGGAGTGTCTGCTATTTATATGGGTCACTTAGAACCTTTTGCAGGAGTATTTTGGGGGAGAGATTATACTCACAGGTTTAGTCTCTCACTCAGTCATGGTGAGGGCAGACCTTTCTTCCCTTCCTCCCCACCTCCTCTTTCAGCTCTTTAGCTCGGCTTTTCTCAGCACCCACCACTCACCGAGGGCACAGGCAGGAGGAGCCTTTCCTGTGGAGCGAGAGAAAAGCAGAGGGACAGGGAGGGATCAGCTACCACCCAGCCCGCTGCACAGGCATGTTCCTATTATTTTTGCAAAACAAAAAGATTTCCAAATCTTTGGAAAACAAAACAGAGTGTGCACAGAGAGGCTCTCAGGGGCGTGCTGACCCCTAGCCAGGGCAGGTACCACAGGAGCGTGTAGGTGTGGCCACCTGGGCCAGCACCTCAGCAGCTGCAGGTGGCCCCACGGGTGGGGTTCAGGAGAGATGATGCTCCAAGCAACTTGTTTTGTTCTTCTTGGCTCTCCGTAACACTCCAGCGGCTGCAAAACTTGAATGCCCCCTAGCAAACTTAAGGGAATTAAAAACAAATGCCACAAAAGCTAAAGCACCTGACAGGAAGAGAATGGCAGGCATAAGACTGTGACCAGTGGCTTTGGACAATACCGAGGCTAGACTTACCTTTGATGAGACAGTAGGTGAACTGCTGAGTTTTTTTCATTACAAGTGGTTGGAATTTTTATAATTATTTTTCTCATTAGTTAGAAATAATTTCTCCTTCCACTGTAATGTTTTTAATTATTTAAGAAATAAAATAAAGGGTTTGGTTATTTTAAAAAAAGTGACAACATCACTAAGTGATAAAGCTGACTCAAACTGAGACAGTAACTGCAATTTTTTATTTTCAGAAGGATTCTTTATAAAGTTATATTTTTTTAAGAGAATTAAAAATTTCAATTATTTTGAAAATTTTCACAGCTTTAAAAAAAAAAACCAAAACATTTTATTTTTGATGTTGCACCAATGCAAATAAATTGAGAATTACCACATTTTATATCAAATGCCAACAGAGGACCATGTAATGGTCTGGTTTAAAGAACACTGTCACTGTTTTTGCATAATATATCCTCCCAAGCCCTTTGTATCCATTAGATTCCAGGTCCACAAACACTTTTTAGAGAGTTAAATTTAAGCATACAAATAGTTTTATTTACTTTGGTGCATTTCTTTATGGCCAGAATTAAGCGTGAGTACAAGAGGCTGCAGCAGCAGAGTCATTGTTCCAGATTGCCTGGGACTTTTCTCATCTAAAAGCAGCACATGGAGGCATGAATCCTGGTTCACAGTTTGGGATGGTATTAGCAGTGATGGGATTTCAGTGTTAAAATACCCAATAGTCAAGTAATCTGAAGTTTCAGTTTAAATTTGGACTGATTGTTGGATCTGTAACTGCCTTTCTAGAGTACTGGAGATTTTTAAATTGCAGCAATATTTAAAGATACATCGAGTCTTTTATAGCATTTCCTCCCCCCCTCCAATACAACACATGTTAAATATTAATTCAAGTAATTAAATACCATCTCTAGCTAAGCAATAATAGCTCTGAGCAATTACATGTGGTTTTTCCATGTAATTAAAATGTAATTACGATGTAATTGAAGCATATGGGTTTAGATTCCAAATTAAAGATTTTTCCCATTAACATAGAGCTATCAATTATTTTTTGGCTATTACCAGAGAATCTAGCTCAGTCTTGCTCTTTTATTGCTGTCAGAAATAAAGCATTATCCTAAAGCATGCTCACTGAAACGGGATAGATAGATTTGCTGAGTAAGGAGGTGCTATTAATTAAACTTTTATTTATTGGATAGCAGTACACACATTGGTAACTGTACGACCGGGTACAGAATCTTGCAATACTGTTCATGCAAACCTAATGTCAACATCCTCAAACTTTCAAGTTAAAAGACATGATAATATAAAAGGGTAGGAGAAATTCTAAGTTGTAAAGTGTGGTGGGGTGAGTTTTATTATGTGCTAGCACTACTGCCAGCCTCAAGTGATGGGTGTATGCCAGGATCCAAAGCACATGTCATGTTCAAAAAACATGAGTCAAGATTCATCCCCTTGAGTTCTTCCCCTCCAAAACAGTAAGTTTTTAGGCTGCAGTAGGCTGAGGATATTTTTCCTTTGTGGGTTTCAGTTTAGATGAGCCTACAGAAGACATCTGGTTTGGATTTTCATGTTTGCTCCAGAATCACAAGAACTAGAATTTTGATTTGTTAAAACCTTCCTCGGGCCCTACTGAAGCTGACATTAATAGGGAGCTGTGTCTTTCCAGCCCTTAGGCAGGGCGGTGAGGCAGTGCTGGTGCCTGGGGTGCCAGGGGAGGGCTGCAGCAGCCCCTGCAGGCAGGTGGCCTGCTGTGGGGAGGGGCTGGAGGCCCTGGCTGGTCCTTGGCCTTCAGCATAGCTCCTCCTGCTTTGTAGAAGTAATATGGTGAAAACCCCATATTGTTAGCACTCCAAACAGAGTGCTTTAGGTGGAGCTCTTTTGGTTGAAATAACATTGGAAAGCGAGATGAGCACAATCAAGTGCATTGTAAAAATGGCAAAACTTGGCCTTCTTAGAGAATCTTGCTGTTCAGATCAAATGGGGAAGATCAGCAGCAGGCCCCTGGGTCTGGTAAGTCAGGCTGTGGTTCCGTAGGGGAGTCACACCCTTGACCAGGGAAGCATGGGTGCACTCTAGTGACCACCAGAAGGATAACAACATCAGGTTAAAATGAGAATTATCTTTTTCCTGGCAATATACTCCATTGCAGTGCACTGACATCCTTTGTTATCCAGGTTCATAGGGGCAAATGGTTCATCGGAAGAGGAGAGTTTCTGCTCGAGCATGTCAAAGAAGGGCAAGGAAGCTGCTGAAGGGTCTGGAGCACAAGTCTTATGAGGAGCAGCTGAAGGAACTCTAGTCTGGAGAAAAGGAGGCTGAGAGGAGGAGTTCTCACTCTCTACAAATACCTGAAAGGAGATTGTAGTGAGGTGGGCGTTGGTCTCTTCGCCCAGGTAACCAGTGATAGGATGAGAGAAAATGGCCTCAACTTGTACCAGGGGAGGTTCAGGTTGGATATTAGGAAAAATTTCTTCTCTGAAAGAGTGGTCAGACATTGGAACAGGCTGCCTGGGGAAGTGGTGGAGTCACCATCCCTGGAGTTGTTCAAGAAACGTGTAGATGTAGCACTCAGGGATATGGTTTTGTGGGCATGGTGGTGATGAGTTGACGGTTGGACTGGATTATTTTAGAAGTCTTTTCCAACCTTAATGATTCTGTGAATTGTATTCCTTTCTCTCCACAGTAACTTGCCTGCCTGCAGGAGAGCTCTGAAGGAGTCCCCATTTCTGTCTGGTGCTCCAGCCGTGCAGTTGCACCTTTTAAATCTTTAACAGCATACAATAAATTTCTGTTTGAACCTGACAAGATGTTGCTTAGTTTAATGTGTTTGGCAATATCTGATGGTATTTCTTTTTAATCTAGCTATATTTTCTTTATTAATATTTTCAAATTAGCATTAAGCATTAGGCTGGGCTGCAAACAGGCTACCCAAAACTCTCTAATACAAAAAATGGGGCAAGATTTGCTCTAAGAAGCTGCAAACCTCAACCCAGGAAAAAAGATTATTAAATAAATTGCTCAAGATAGTGAGGCACATATATCTTGCTAGCTTGCTTGCTTACTTTGCCTTGATTTATGTATCCATTTATCCATAGCCATAATTACTGTGTCAGCACCAGTTTTGTGAAGCAAACCCAAGTAGCATTAGCATTAACAAGTAGCATAAATTGTAAAGTAGTATCAAATTAATGATATTATAACTTTTAGGACAAGTTCAATGATGGTTTTGATTTTGATTTCCAATAACATTTAGAAAGCTAAGCTGCCTATAAGGGGAATTTAATATCCTGAAGTTCTGATTGAAAAATGATTGGTTGTTCTTGTAGGCAAATGACTCAGTGGGAAGGGGTTGAGTCAGCAAGTCTTTCACATCTGCATTGGCAGTTACTATGGTGTCTCCAGCTCCCGTAACTGAGATACTCATAAAAGTCCATCAGAAAAAATAGGATGATAACCCCAGACATACAGTACCTGATATAGGAACAAAAGCCCCATTGCTATAGAGAGTTCTGGGTGGAAAGATCTAGTAGCACATATGATTTCTGCACTAAAACAACAGGCTATTGTTCTGTTTTCTTGTATGAAAATATAAAGTACTTATTGCTGTAGGACTTTATTCTTTCAGCAACTTTTTTTTTTCCTTGTTTTCCTTCTCACACTGTTAGTGTAAGGTAAATGAGATACAAAGTCTTCTTAGGTTGTGAAATCTGTATAGAGAAAATGAGGTTTGTTCACGGATTTCAGGATTAATGTGGCAGCCTGAAGATAGCTGGGTTTGAGCAAACATCTCTTCAGTAAGGATAAGGAGGAAGATGAAAAGGATGTTATTAGTTCTGGCAGTGCATCGGGTCCTGGGGCTTGGGTGTGTGCTCACCTCAGGCTGTGTGGTTCCATGGCTGGGTTTTGGTGACAGGGGGACTGTGCTCTGCATACCCCAGCTCTCTTCCTGGATAGTGTTTCACACTCTGCAGGAGCCCAGATGTTGCAGCTCTCTGCTACTTCCTGGCTTTGCTGTCAGCTCCCAGTGATGTCCTCTGCACACAAATGCTACGTGCTCTGTGAGCCTTTAATCCTGTGTCTGCAGGTGGTTTGCTGAGTGGCTGGGTAATTCATTTGCCCAATTCTTCAGGATGACTGGTCTCCTGACAGGAGTGTCGTTAGCCCCTCTCCTGTCTTACTGCGATATTTACTTCACTGAAGAGTATTCACACATTTTTCTGTGTTTTCATCTTTTTCTTCCTGTTCTCGTGTGTGTTGGTCAGAGGTTGCATTTTTATGTGAAGTTCTCTAATTTCTGTTACACAATTTTGTAGTTAACCACAGCTTAAGGATCATAGAATCGTTTTGGTTGGGAAAGACCTTTAAGACCATTGAGTCCATCCATAAAATCAAGTGCTTCAGAAAGGTCTGTTAAAATCAAAGCCAGGTCCTGGGTGTCTGCTTCCTTCTGTGACCCTCTACTTGGGTATGCTGCCCTATCCTTCCTTTCAGAGCACTCTCTGAACACACCATTCACCTCAGGTCTTTAAAGTCTAGATTATCCCACAGAACTGGGTTCAGACACGAGCATACATAAATAGCTCAATGGGCACAATTTTGGAGACTGGCTGAGAGGGGAAACAAATAGAAATAATTTAGATTAGAACTGGTACTGGAGGAAGAGTAACATGAAGCTATGGCTTCAGTTTATTTTGTCCCTGTTACTCTTGGCACAGTCTAGCAGTACAGCTGAGGTGACCAGCCATATAAGTACCTCTGAAAGACAGAGTCCAAGTTCCCCTTCTCCCCCTCAGCCCCACTTCCCATCACACATTCTGGCTTTAGGGTGCTTCAGGTGACTTTTCTGCCTATCTAAGCTCCCAAGAGTGGCTCACAGTAAGCATAGAAGAAAACCACCAGGTGTGCAAAGGGTAGGCATGGAGAAAGGCTGGGTAATTATTCTTTGGGTGACAGATAGCCAGTATAGATTGATCTAGCTCCATTGTAAAACAACATTCTCTGAGCTGAGGAGTCTGACAACAATCATCTTCAGTCAGTATTCAGGTCCCAAACTGAGGAACTGTAGGTAACCTGTGCACCCACACTGTCCAGTGCCCACTGGCTCTTACAAGGACCTCTTGAGCCTCACGCCAAAGCGACGCACTGCTGCTCTGCTGGCCCTGGCTCTCTGTCTGCAGATTTCCAACAGAAGCTTCCCCAACTTGCTTCCCCTTTCTTTCTCCTGATTATTAAAAACACATTTTTGTTAGTTTTGTCTGCTTCTCTAGTTGAACAGTTGTGCACTTTTGTTCTTCACTTAGGAGACTTTCAGAAGGGAGACTCTCAACAGCCTGTGAAGGGGTGTGTTCAAAAAAAGGTTTGAAGATTGACTGAATCCTTCCTCTGTTATGTTTATTCATCAAGTAAATTATATTTCTAAGTTATTTTTCATCCTGTAGTGTTACATGTCCATTTAACTTACCCTGTCATCCAGACTCGAATGTAGGGATCACGATGATCTCTCTGATCATTGTGCACAGTTTCAGTGATGTGTAAACTCTTGGGTTTACATGGAATATGTAATCCCACTGCTGAAACAATTTAACAATTTTTTTTAAAAGTCTAGCATTAGACTTCACATATCTTTAACTCATTTTCATTACTAAACAGAGGAAAATCTTTACATGAGTTCTGCATTTGAAGATGAGGTATGATAGGTTAAGGGACATGGGGCTGTATTTCTCTTACAAAGCAATGACATCTGAATTCCAGCTTTAGGGGCAAAGCAAAACTTTGAACTCTAGAATCTACCTGTGCTCTCATAAATAACTTCTGCCTCACGAGTGACCTGAAAATTCTTAAACTGATTTAATCGTATTTGTTAAATAGGAATTTGTCCTCTAATGCACTATTTCCTAAATTTTCCTTCAAAAAAGTAATTTCATTAAACATAGTTAATCCTTCTTCTGCGTGTTAATTTATCAGTGTACATTTTTGCTCATGGCTGAAAACAGAGAGAAAACTGACAATTTCTGCTTTATCCTGCCAAGGTGTAGGATGGTGTCTACCATCCTACATTATACCAAAGCATATGTCAGCAAGGTTGAGAAAAGCTACATTTATTTGAATATATCCCTAGGTGGTTGAGTTTTTTTAACATGTATTTCTGATGATTTCAAATTTGGCATGGAAAAACCCACCTATTTAAAATGACAGGTATTTACTAGTGATTTTTAAAAATCTCTTCTCCCAGTGTAAACTGGTGTGAAAATAGACAAAACATTATTGGTGAGTGTACAATTGGAAAAAAAAAAAAAAAGAATTATTTTAACGCTGCCATTTCTACCTGTACTATTTCCCCAGAAATAAATAAGTACAGTTGTATTTTGGTAGGACATGCTAATATGTCCTTTTGTTAAGAGATATTGCTAGTGGGAAATGTATTGAGCCTCAGAAAACTGAGTTTAAAATATGTTTCCAACTGTTTGGCTATTTCCATCTTTTGTCACGTCCCCTTGGCTGGTTGCTTTAAACTAATGTTGTTCTATGTTTCTTTCCCCTGGTCATGGCTCAAGAACCCACAACGGGGAAAATTGATTGCCTATATGCAGTGCTGCAACTTATTATGCATTAACTGAAGTGAAAAAACAACCCCCTCTGAGCAAATGTAAAAGGAAACATTTTTTCTTCATCTCATTCAATTGCAATAATTTTACATGTCTCATAGCAGCAGTAGGCATAATGCCTCTATAAAACTATGTATTTTGAGTAACTTCAAAATTATACTAAACATCAGAGGTAAAGCAGAAGGTTCAACTCTTGCAAAAAGAAGACAAATGTAACTATTAAAAGCAGTAGGGCAGTAAATTAAAGAAATTTAATGGATGAAATTGAATAAAAGAAAGGAGGGAGCAGAAAAAATGAGAGGGTAGGATGACTACAAATCCTTGTTTTTTCTGTTAAGGAAAAATTGTGATTTACATTTTTTTCGTTCTTTTTTTTGAGGTGGTTAAACCTGCCAAAATGTTGGTTTGCATAGCAGTAGGCATTGCGGGTGCTCAAACGTAAGAACAAGCTGTCAGGTCCTCGCCCAAGGAAAGCCTCAGCTGGCAGGAAGCATGAGGCAAAACACGTTATGTCCCACCCTGGCCACAGAGGCTGAGTCTCATTATGCCATGTGTCCTGTTTGCAATGTGGTCAGGGGACACACCTGGCTGTTCCTTGCAGCTCAAAGGACATGGTAGCAGCTCCTTAAGCTGTAGTAACTTACTTGCCTGTGTCCTCCACATATAGCTGCACAGTTTTGCAGAGACATTTAAGGCATTGAGTTGTTGATGGTGCATTGAAATTGGCTTGGTCCTTTCAAATGCTTTCTCTTTTTCCTGGTTTCATGGAGTACAACTTAAAAGATTACATTAAAGGGTGCAACACAATGAAGCTAACTTCTTTTACTTTGTGAAAGAGAAAGAAATCAAAAGTAAAATCAAATATGGCATCTTAGCTGTTATCAGATATCTATTTTATAAGCATATATCTTTATTTGTGTTTTCAGACAGCTGAAGTGGCATTAGCCAATTTGAAGAATAAATATGAAAATGAAAAAGCAATGGTGACTGAAACCATGACCAAACTACGGAATGAATTAAAGGCTTTGAAGGAAGATGCAGCAACCTTCTCATCCTTGAGAGCAATGTTTGCAACCAGGTAAGGGAAACGGTTTCACCATCTGGCTCAGCACTGTAAGAGTAAGTATGTGTGTGCTAAGTGAGAACAGATTTAGCCATGTATGGTGGGTGCTTAGCAGGAGAGACAGAAATTGTTTTCTGCAAGGTCAGGAGTTTGCTGGATGAAGGTGAGTGAGTCTTAGAGTACACACTGCACAAAACCTGCAAGCTTGCAAGTGCTACTGAGATGTGTGTCTTGGAAAATAAAGCTCGAGAATAGCAATGTCAATACAACCTTGAGTAAAGTATTATAAATGCCAATATCAACCATCAGTATATTTGCATTTATAGGGCTTTTTAAAGTGGAGATCAAATAGTAGATTTATGTGGCTGATTTTCACATTCAGAAGTATGTGGCGATTTTGTCATGTGAAGCTATTGTGTGGTTACTGATGATCTTCGGGATTTCATGTTTTCATTACTGTAGATTTATTACTTACCACTAGTAAAATCTATTTCATCAGCCGTCCTATGCTGTAATCCAGCACTAATAATTGTGAGGCCACTGCAATTTCCCACTCCGGCATGAATTCTTATTTTATCCCACTGTGATATTCAATTTATTATCTCCTCCTTCACAGGATAAAAATTTAACTTTTTCTGTAACATGTTTTCTCCTGGCAGGACAGTAATTAATCATCTCTCATACTTCCTTCCCCCACACTGTCTTTGGAAGAGATTTTGGTTTTAGCTGCTTTTTAAAAGATTATCTAAAAATATTTTTTTTAAAGATCCAATGCTTTCATCAATAAATTAATAAGGAAAGGAATTAGTATACTCAGAAAATTATTCTGTTATATCAAGGCTTTTTTTTTTTTTTCTCTCCTTATTGTAAAACAAAAAGCTTGTGCTTTAGACTGTGAGTGATAAGACTTCTTCATGCCTCGTGACAACATATCTCCAGTGCTCCCTATCACAGTGCCATCTCACCTTTTCCAGCCTTCTAAGGTCCTTTATAGCTCAGTGACAGTGGCAGCAGCAGCTGGGAGAGGTGAGAAGAAAGGAGAAGGGACATTTACATGCTATGACATTGGTGCTGTGTACAAATTCGTCATAGGTTCATCATCAGAAGAGTATGTGTAGTGCCATAATGGAAATGAAGAACCAACTCAGCAGGTGGTGTGAACCAGGGTAGCTCAACTGATTTCATTGGCATCTAAAGATTTTCTTCAAGAAAGCAAAGTTGTGTGTCTGTAATAGAAATGAGCGTGTCAATCTTTATTTGCAAGCTTATTAATCTAGGAGATACGTGAATGTACCAACTCTATAAGACTACCTGGAAGGCTACTAACTCCAGAGGAGAGAAGTGGCATCATGGGCATAAAGCAAACAAGGGTCTTTCATGGAAGCATAAATCATCAGCCTATGAGGTAAAATAAGTTTGCAAAGATTTAGAAGTTGTTACTTAAAGGGAATGTTAGGTTGTTGGTGTACTGAGTGCACTATACCCTATTTGGGCATCCTGAATGCGCACTTCTGCTGGGTTTAAGGCATATCCTAAAGCTGATGGGAGACAGCAGCATCTTTTCTATGAGAAGCAGGCTGCCATTTATCTAGATACCTTTTCTAGATGTCTTGGGTTTAGCATGCAATGAATTTCTCTTTTGATTTTTCTCTTCTACGAGCTATAAAAGGAATCTGGGTGACTGCCCAAGTTACAGATTTCCACTTTGTAAATATCAAATGTTAGTAGAGATAAACCCCACCTAAAGCATTTCCTGCTTCTGGTAAACTCCATGCAGTACTGATTAAGCACTCACTGCGTGGCCTGTAGAACATATCCCTGCCCTTGACATCGTAAGTTTTGCCCCGTAATTTCTGAGCAGAGTTATAAAAAATAATTCACTGCAAGGTCTTACACATCAGTGTGCTCCTATAGATTTTTCAGTTGTAAAGTATCAATTTTCCTTTCCTGCCCTGGAATCTAATGGCCTTATAATTAAATCAACCTTCCTAAATGTTCAAATCATTGACTCATTTTGAATATTCCATTTGGAATAGTATTTGTTTAAATGACAGAGCAATTATATACTATAGATGTCTGTTTAAGAAAATAAATCTGTTTTGAAATACAAGACTCTAAGATTCTCCATGCAGTAACATTTGATGCAATAGCAACCTTCAGCATAAAAAAAGCAATTGTTTAATCCTTTGTTGAATAAAACATTGGTTTCCATGGTAGTCCTGCATCACATGGAACTTACTCCTGAATTTGTACTTTCGGAGAACATCTCTCTGATAGTAGAGTTATATTATAGATCTGAAAATTATTTCATATACTGTTTGATAGAGCAATATCCTTTCTCCTTCATAAACCATCCTTTTCTGTTCATTTGGTCCCCAAATACCTGTTCATTCTGGTGCTGAACTGTATGGTTTCTTCCTCAAATGCACTGGATAAAGGTCATAAGGAGAGCAGAGCATACCTGTTTCTGGTCTGAACAGCAAAGATTACTCTTTTCTCCAAAGCTCCCCTATGCAGAAAGCAGGAGCCCTCATTTTTGCATCGAGAATTCCCCTAACGCTTGTGCCTCCTTCTGTTCCTTAAGTTTTTTCTTCAGTTCTTCTCTTCTCCCACTCAAAATTCCTTCTGTCCAGCTCATACCTGTACTTTTGCTCTTTTTCCTTTTGGGACTGTTTGTTTCCCAGTCCAAAACCTCTGTGGCTCTGATCTCTACAGCTTCCTCCTTCCCTCTTCATTAACCTTAATCCCTATTTCTGAATTTACTTCAGACCTCTCAAGAATACGTCCTCAATACAGTTCAAATCCCCCTTTCTTCAAACAAAACCTCTTGGAAAAAGAAAAAAACCCAGCATATAAAACCTTATTTTCTGTGAGATGCGTGGGGTTGGCAGAGCAGAGTTAAAGTTGCTGTTTGATGCCAGGGCCATGTACTGTTCTCCACACGCGCAGTGCCTGTGTTTAGCCTGCTTATTTTGTCCTGGGCTGCATCTGGTCATCCTAGACCAGAAAAAATGGTGTGAGCCTTTCCTGCCCGACCTGTCATTTCCCCTCACTCCAACCCTGAGTTGTTGACCCCGGTGGGAGCTGTGGGAGTGTGAAGCAGTGAGATGGCTGGCCAGCACTCATCCAGAGAGCAAATGAAAAATAAATTCTTTAAAACATTAGTTTTACCATCTAGAGTAGGGGTTGCCCTGGGAGAGGTCTAGTGCTGAAGGGGAGAAGGAACTACTTTTAAAGCAGGATCCTAAAGGGATTCAGGAAACTAATTTGAGTCCCTACACATACTTGCTTTCCGAGCCTAAATGGAAATACTCAAAAGGAGAGAGCAAGAAATATTGCTCATGATATTGCCATAGTCCTGACACTGCATGCATGGATTTTTATTCTCCATCCATCTAGACATTTTCTTATGATTAATATTTAAAGAAAAATGTGTGTTGAAGAGATGGAGTGGGAAGTTCAGAGAGATCCTGGAGTTATCCTAAGTGAGAAAACATTTATGAGCAGAAGAGCATTATGCTTCTATGGCTAGAGCAGGGATCTGTCACTGTCAGTGTCCCTGGGTTTTAACTCAAGCTCTGCTATGATTTATGTTACATAAATTACACATAAGCCTGACTCAGTATTTGGTTTGCATTCCTAGGTGAGAGATGGAACTAGAAATCATTTAAACTCCTATAATAAGCTTCTTGGATCAGTTAATACAAAATAAGTGAGATTATGTGTCTGTCCACTTCATTTCTGAGACAAGAGAAATGAGAAATAGGTGAAATATTGACCTTTGCTCTGGTGATAAGTAGACCAGCAGTCAGCAACATAACAGTGCTGTTTCTTTAATAGTCACTTGCACCTTATACCTGTCCTGGAGCAAGGGAAAAATTGAGAAAGAGCTCTGACTTAGGAGGACATAACATAACTTTTGTTATTCACTACTATTTGAGTGCTTCTGAAGGACCTATTCAGAGCCCTGGTGCATCCTGGAGCCCTGTTTGGTCCATAGTGGTCTGTACCATGCCAGAAGTCATCTCTCAGGAGCTGTTAACCTTTTTCTTCCTCAGTATGCTGTGAGACTTCATGAATGTTTTTAAAACATGTGGGCAAAAGGAGATGTGGATGTGTGTAGTGTTTTTTTCTTTTTAATTGGAAACACTTCTCTTTTTATCCTACACTTGCACCTAGCAAGGAATATTTCAGTGAAGGGAAATGCTATGGCTGCAGGCAGTAGCTACCTCTATCTACATGGAATAACCTTCACTGCTGCAGACTTCAAGGAGATCTGAGGCTGTTAATTCAGCAGTTTCTAAAGTTAATTATGTCCTTTACTTGGACTGATTTAGGTTTAACCGTTCTGAACACTGTTTCACAAAAAAATACATATGCTTGAGCAACAAAACAGACAATGGACCATGTGTTTGTGAAAAATAATAGGAAACTTCAACTCGTGGGGGCGGTCAGATGACTGGAACCACCCAAAGACTGTAGTGAACTGCCAAGAATGTAGGGTTGCTGTTATGGAGAGACTTCTAGGAAGGGCATATGATTAATCAGGATAGTTGGAAAATGTTATATTCAAGACATTGTATTTGTCTCAAGTAGGCCAGCTAACAGTAGCTAGTATACTCAGGTTTCTAGGGTTAGCTTGTTATTGTTCATAGCAGGTAATGAAAAGCAGGTTTGTCTGTTTGCTTTAGTATATCCACCTTCATGGAGCTTATGTTTCTGAACTGCTCAGTTATGCTGTTTTACAAAGCAGATGCCTAAATACCAAGAATGCATCCTGAGGCCTGAGGCAAAAAAGCAAAATTAATATACTGGCATACTGGCGTTTGCTCCTCTAGTGGCATTGTGCTGCAGGTGTTACTTTTTAAAATTTTCAAAAGAGAACATATTTAGAAAAAAATATTCATCTTCTAGACAAAGAAGAAAGCAGGAGAGAATAGGAGAGATGGATACCAGATATATCTGGTTACAAGAATGAGTCTTTAAAACTCTGATAACGCAGACATTATAGTAATTCCTGTTTCGAATTAATTGAATTTAACCTCCAGAATGCTGATTTCATTCTAGTGTCTCTGTCAAAGAAACTGGCTAAAGCATCAATAGATATCTCATAGCTTGAAGCAGAAATAGGTATGCAAGTTGGCTTTAAGCCAACCAGTGTTTCAGAAATATCTGTCTTCCTCAAGGCTTGGCTAGAGAAAGTCATGCTTATTAAGGTCCTGTAGAAGAAAGATAATACTGAAACTGTAGATGAAACTATGACTGACTTAGTAATTTTGCTTCCAGTGCCTGAACTATTCAAGAGGAGTGCAAATGTGAGTGAGTGAGAAGAATAACTATTATTTTTTGAGAATACTTTATTTCTGTTTCCCAAGGAGACAATTAAAGTTTCAGAGAAATTAGTTTCATCTCTGCTTGTAATAATTCAAACGTTTATTGCGTCACACATTTTGAGAAGGAAGACTATTTTCTATGCTTGTTTTCTGAGTTATACTGATAAAGTTAATCTTCATCCATTACACTATTACACAGCAAAGCTTTTTAAATTTGTACAAATCACAAGGGGAGATTTGACAAAAGTGGCATCATTTAATGTGAAAAATTCTTGGGTGTTGCCACAAATGTCCTATGGTCAGACAGTACTGCTATCTGTGAATCATTTCATTACTGGTACACATTTGTCACTCTTGGTTCTTACTCATCAGATGACCTATTGTTAACAAATTGAAGCTATTTCACTTCAAAAACTGACTAAAAGCATCCTGAAACGCCTTGTTCTTCCTGTTAACTTTAGGAATCATTGTTTAAAGCAGAACCAAATTTAATTCAGTCTTAAATGCTAACAAAATCATGAGAAAGGTGGTTTTGTTTCAAAATTATGTCTCGAAGATCTAAAGCAAATTAAAAAGATACAGTTTTTCATGTAGATAAGAGAGGCTGAGGGTTAAAAAGGAGTAGGTCACCATAGCAATGGATACCTGAGCACATCTCTAAGAGACTCAACAGTAAATGTGAAGTAACTTCCAGGTGTGGAGATTTCTGAATACCTCTTTTAGTCAGCTAACAATGGCAAACAATTGAGGGCTTCTCATGGCACAAAATGTGATGTGTCAAGTGTTCAAAGTACTTGCAGTCTTTTTTTCATCATTTTTTCTAATATTTTGCTTAAGCAGATATTCCAACCCATACGATTCTGTGATTCTGTTGACTGTCTATGAAAAACAGTATTATCTAAATAATAGACATTCTTATCCCTGGTGAGTTACTAGCTGAACCCGCCCCTAAAATTGTTATTTGTGGCCTAACCTGGACATAATCCCAAACCTTCCCTCCAATTGCTATTTACCTGCATTAGAAACATACCATATTGCCATAGACTACTCTGATATTCTAGATACAGATACGTTCTGCTGCAGAACGGGAAGTGTTGCCATTCAGATCCAAGTTCAAATTTGTTCAAAGTGGGAATGGAAGAATTCAGGCTGTCTGCTTCCAAGATTAGGTTCTGCAAAAGCTTGGATGTGAATCTGTCCCTTTAATTGCAGCCTGGGAATGTGATCACCAGTAGGGTTTGTTCTTGGACTGGTTCCCCAGATTTCTGCCTTGTTTGTTTTCCCAGGTGTGATGAGTACGTCACGCAGCTGGATGAGATGCAGAGGCAGCTCGCAGCTGCAGAGGATGAGAAGAAGACCCTAAACTCTCTGTTGCGCATGGCTATCCAGCAAAAACTTGCCCTTACTCAGCGACTGGAGGATTTAGAGTTCGACCATGAGCAGTCCCGACGCAGCAAAGGCAAGCTTGGAAAGAGCAAGATCGGCAGCCCTAAAGTAAGTGAGGAGGCATCAGCCACCGTGCCAAGCATAGACACTTTCCTCCTGCATAGTCAGGGCCCACAGCAACCAAACTTACTGGTCAGCAGTGGCACTCAGAGGAAAATGTATGCATGCAGTGATCTTTACAGTACAGTACAGTGCAGTGGCCAGACTTGCATTAAAGTTGTTCACTGAATTGTAAACTTTTTTTTTTTTTTGTACTTTGGGGAGAAGGAGGTGTGGAGGATATAAATATGAAATTCAAAGCCTGGCAACATGTGCTTCTGATCCACCTACTACTATGTTATTTCCTCCTCCTTAATGTAGTGTTTTGAACTATATTCTGTCAGTGTCTCAGTGCATCTTGTATGTCTTTAATATTAGTGTGAATGTATTTTCTTTAAGAAGTTTTCCTTAAGGTTTTCCATAACGAGCATCTGAAATAAAAAAAAGGATTGTGGTCTATGAGCATTTCACAGCTTAACACAAAAGAAACTACATCTCTCTGTTAAGCTGTGGTGCTCCCTTGTTCTTCATCAGTGTGAAAAGAATATGGATGTGTTCACTCAGATCAATTTTTCTACATGGGAGCAAGCAACCTTTGAAGGGGGATGGCTGCCATTCATAACCTAAAGCAAATATTTCACTGTTTAAACAGTGAGTTCTTATCTTGTCTTGTGACTGCCCTGCCAAAGCTCTGTAGGTGTGGGGATCTCCACAGTCCTGAAGATGAAAAGGACTCTGTTAGAGAAGTCCTAGATAATCATTCCCTTTCCTTGTATGCTCTAGTCACAATGCAAAAACAAGAGAACGTTCAGGGAACCTTGTACATGTCGACTCCAGGATGCTGAGATATAACTCGACCTCATTTCCTCCTCCCCAAATATGAACCAGGATTTCCAATGCAGGCGAGGCACCCTGCTGTAGAAACGACATGGGGTGGCAACGCTAGTTGGTTTTTACCTGTTAAGCATATTAACATAATGTTGTCATTCATGAGGCTTTGAAAGGTAATTAAAGTAAAACTCTTTTGTTTCCATATGTATTTTTCTTGGATCTCCTGCAAGACTATTCTCACCTTCCCTTTGTGATCAGAGCCATCCCAGGACTTCAGGGACCTACCTCCAGAAATTATTAAGAGCTCCCCCTCATCCCACCTCCACAGAATCATATCTTCTGAGGGGCCCCCCTTCCATGAGTGAATTCATCCATGGGCACCGTCTCAGCAAGGAAAAAAGGTTAACCGTGGCCATACCAGGTAAACATTTTTTCCTTGGGTGCATGTGGTGCTGAGTGGTTAGCAGAGCAGTGGACCCTCCCAGCACTGCAAATGCAATCTAATTTGGGCATCTTCTTGAGACCTGAAAAGCAAAATGTCTTCTCCTGCATTGCCTGTGGCAGGAGCTGACATTCTGCTGGCAGCAGCCCAAACTGGTTCCAGGTGCAGTGGGGAAAGTCCTGTTGTGGTATAGGTAGGTGCAGTCCTGCTGGCACGCACAGAGGCTGCACCCCTGTGCCCGGATGGTGCTTAGTCTGGTGGTTGTGCTGGTAGTCCCCGTGTAAGACACAAACCCAATGGGACAGGGAAGTCAGATGTGTGAGGGCCAGTGAAGGAGTGATTGGCAGCATGCAGGAGCCTAGGCAGCATCCATCTTCTGCTCACCCTGGAGCATTCAGTCAGATTTTTCTCAACTTTAATGTTAAACTCACAGAAGCTTTAGTTTATACAAATTGAGTCATGAAGTTTATCTTTGCAGGAAGCTTTTGCTCTTCATTTCCTGCCAAAATGCAGTATCCGTTTTGAACAAGGTGTAGAAAGGAAATATGAACTGTAATGTCATTTCAAAGGTCGCAACATCTTTCTTCTCTTGATAGACAAGCTAATAATTACTTCTGTGCCTGAGCAGATCTTTTAGCCTTTAAATGTGCATATTCATCTGGTGTTAAATTTTTTAATTCTTTGTTTTGAAATTTGTTATACACAAAAAGCATAAGTAGAAAATATAAAAGCTAAAACCCATAAAGTGGTTTCTGCTCAAGTAAGTGTTTATTTTGAAAAGCTGAGCAATACTTTATAGTTTGTTATATCTCTCAGTGCCAGCAATATCACAGCTGCCTTTGAGTAGTGCCATGCAAGTAACACCCACTCAGAGGGCAAGTGTAAAACTGCAGAGAGCCTAAACAAGACATTTTCCTAAGGAGTGTTGCAGTAAATAAATCAAAGAGCTGGCTCCTGGGGAGAAAAAGGCAGGGAGGAGTAAAGAAGCAAAGGCTTCAAAATGTATAAAATAAATAGTACTGATCTTTCAGCAATTCCTTTGTATTCTGTTGGCAGACCATGTGCTTGTTTTCTATCCCATAGACAGGAATCTATTTCCTAAATACTGGTACTATCTCTTGTATTCTTTCCTCTTCATCCTACAACAGAATAAGGATTCTTTTCTTTCTGATGGACACTTACATCTCTTTAAAGAATTGGATTTTGCATTTTCTGTATAGCCAAACTCTCCAGTTTGGAAATGCAAGGATCTAGGCCCCAAAATGGCAATCTTCTAACATACAATTTACAAGACTCCTCCAAAACTAATTGCACTTCCCATGTACAATTTACAAGAGTGCCAGGCCAAAGAGAAACGGATTTTAATCCAAAGGCTGGATGACCTTCGTGTGAAGAACCCTGACTGTATATTTTAAATGCAGTTTAATATTTGGAAGATAAAATGATTTAAAAAAGAAGTGTGCTCAACACATCGGTAAACACAATTTTGCAAAATTGTTACTAAAATGGTAAAATATGGGATCTTTGAGTTCCGGACTCTGGATCTTGATTATCTTCATGCATTAAATTTTTTGTTGCTATTTTCCTGGACCAGCATCTGATATCTCATGGAGCATCACAGATGCATGGACCACAGATTGAGAAACACTGACAGTCTCTGACTTTTTCCAGCAACAGAGACCAAAGGATGAAGCATCCTGAAGAGTAGAATTTCCCAGAAAATAATATTTATCTGGAGTCTTACCTGGTGCTTTAGGTACATCTGTACATATTCAGAGTATAAAAGGGTCTTGAGACAGTATTACTCATTTATGTTATAATTTTCCTCATGAATCTACAACAGGCCCAGCTTTCTGAATGCATTTGTCAGAATTTTATGCCATCACATGGTCTTAGGCTCAGCCTGTGAGACTAACATCTTAAAACCAGAATTTTTTCTGAGCACTCAGAGTCCAGTATTAGCAAGGCCCAAGGTAGAATCAGGTTGAGGATTAGGTAAGGAATTTTTCAGCTTTGTTCTTACCAATTTCTGGAAGATTTCTTATTGTTGTTAACAAATCAAAGGAATGATACACCAAGTAGGGCTTTTATTTTTTTACATATGTCTAATTATCTGTTTCCTGAAAATAAGGAACAGTGAAGGATGTTATTCTGCTGCTTTTACAGGGAATGTTTAAAAGCCTTGTATTAGAAAGAGTTACTTTTCTCAGATGATCTGTGCCATCAAGCAGCCAGCAAGACATGTAGCAACCCATACCTGCTACTTCATCAGACAGGTTGCAAAAGAGCAGCATCCAAACTCAAACACTATGAAGCAGAGTATAGCTTGGCTTGAGGCTGTGTCCTCAGCAGTGAAGGAGCAATAAAGCCTAAATTAAATGCAATCAGCTTTGGGTTGTTTTGTTTTGTTTTCATTTAAATTTATGCACAATTTCCTTCACATGAATGCTTCACCCATATGGTGTGTGGGCTTTCCTATCCTTTCAGTAGCTCCCAGTGTTGTAGGGACAGGGAGTCTGTAGCTGGGAATACATTTCATGGAGACCAAGAGCCAAAATAACTGAAGTTATTAGAGAGAGAAACCAGGCAGGCTCCCCTGCCACTATGCAATAGTAGGCAAGCTGTGCCTGTATTCCTCTTTCACCTTCTTCCAGACTTGATGTGTGGCAGAAGAGGCTGCCTTTACCATGCTCTGGCCCAGCTTTGACTGTTCCCTGATAGGAGGAAAGCCAGGACTGCTTTTGGCTGCCTTCTCCAGAGGAAGACCTTGACATGAAGACTCAGTAGTGAAGACCAGCTGAATTAAAGACCTCTTGAGAAAAAGATTGTCATTTCCCACTTGGTGTCCATCAACTTTAAATCAGCATGCATTTCCCTCTGACATCAAGCTGTGGCAGCCCAGACTTCATGTGGGCTTTCTAATCCATAGAATGGTCTGGGTTGGAAGAGACCTTAAGGATCATCTAGTTCCAACCCCCCTACCATAACCAGGGACATCTTCTACTAGATGAGGTTGTTCAAAGCCTCAGCCAACCTGGCCTTAAACACTTCCAGGGATGGGGCAGCCACAGCTTCTCTGGGCAACCTGTTCCAGTGTCTCACCACCCTCACAGTAAACAATTTCTTCCTAATATCTAGTCTAAACCTACCCTCTTTCAGTTTAAAGCCATTACTCCTTGTTCAATCGCTACCTGCCTTTGTAAAAAGTCCCTCCCCAGCTTTCTTGTAGCCCCTTCGGGCACTGGAAGCCCGCTATAAGATCTCCCCAGAGCCTTCTCTTCTCCAGGCTGAACAGCCCCAACTCTCTCAACCTGTCCTTATAGGAGAGGTGCTCCAGCCCTCTGAGCATCGTCGTGGCCTCCTCTGGACTTGCTCCAATAGGTCCATGTCCTCCTTCTGTTGGGGGACTGAGAACTGGTTGCACTACTGCAGGTGAGATCTCACTAGAGCTGATTAGAGGGGAATAATCGCCTCCTTTGGCCTGCTGGCCACAATTCTCTTGATACAGCCCAGGATACAGTTGTCTCTCTTTTAATATCCCACTGTCCCAAATACAAACTATGTTTCTCTTGACTTCTTCAAAGACAGAATAAGACAGAAAAAAATCTGCTGTAGGTGTCCAGGTACCACTCTCTTCTCTGTTGATTATTTTAGCATGGAAATTCTAAAAGTTGAATATGAAGTTCTGCAATTTTAGCTTAAAATTACATCAATTGAGATCCTTGTGTGGATGATGGACCTGAAGAAGAAGATTCCAAACAGGCTTGTGAGATGGAGAGTAACTAATGGTTGCAGTGTTCTCCCTTAAACAGGGGCTGTTTAAAGGTCAGCTATGATCTACCTGAGAGTCTCTCCTTCATTGAAGTGCTGCCCAAACAAACTGTGATAGATGCTTCTTTTCCATATTGTTTACACTGGTAGGTACCACGGGGCAGATTTCAGTATTTAAAATCACACACAGGAAAACACTTGGAATGATATAGTATTTAATATTGCTTAGGAAATTAGATCATAAGATCATCATAAGCAATCCTTTCCCTTATAGAGAATTCTGTTCAGTCATCTATTTCACTTTATTGAAGCAGAAAAAGGAAAGTAGCCTTAAAATGTGAGACACTTCTCTCAAATTCAAAGCCCAGCTGAGGTCCAATCTTTAAATGACAATACAGGTTAGCCCAACTGGTTTAAACAAAAATTTGATGGTTTACTTCAGCCTCAGATTTTTGTTCTGTCAGATTTAGAATTTAGCGTTCTTCATTCTTACAAGACCATTTCCTAAAATGGTGCTTCTAAAGTTTGTAAAAATAAAAACCACTGCAAAATTAGGTAATTTTGTGGAGTTGCTCATTTCTGAAAGCACATTAAACCTGACAGTTTGCTTGCTTTTGTGGTGTCTTTCAAGGCTGATTTACAGAATGGCATTTACAGAATGGCTGATTTACAAATGGCATTTGATTCTTACAAGAGACTAATGTGGAAAATAAAGACAGCACAAGGAATATCATATAATAGCACAGCAACTGCTCAAGGACTCAGCTCATCACCTATCATAAATAATTAAGATATACTTTTAATATAAAAGTCACCCAAGATAAGTTTCTTCTGTAACTCTATGCTTACAGACAAAATCAGAGCTGAATTGTGCTAGGAGGGTGATCTGTAGATCTTTATGATTGTTCAGGTCACTCAGTGAATAGTTTTAAATATTTCTAACTTCTCCTTTGTGAAGGAATTTTAGAGATTAATGAAAAGGAAAATCAACATGAGTAGGATCTAGGTACCTCTTTCTATGCTGATTTTGTGTTAAAGAATTTTATTCTGAATTCTAGTTCATAATGAACATGGTTTTATCTGTACATTAAGTGAAAGAATATTGTTCTTGAACAGCAGAGCAAGCAGTTACCTGAGCCACCACTACTAAGATATGCAGCCATACAATATCTAACTAGTCACACTAGTCTGCTCTGATTGTTCAGTCAGGTAAGTTTGATTTGATTTACTTCATCCAAGCAAAGCAAAGCAGCTGAAAGTTCTTCAGAACCATTTAAAAAAAACCAACCCAAACCCCACAACATTATTCTGACAAGTCTAATTTACAGTCCAAGTACAAATTGCTCTTTGTCCAGTTAGAGATCCATGGATGATTCTTCTGAGTCCTTGGCTATGAAAATGTTGTATTTTTATCTACTGAGAATGTACTTGTGTTGGTAGTGATCCTGTACCTGCAAGATGTTTCTGAGCTTGTGTCATCAGACAGGCTACTGGCTATTGCAAGACTCGTGCATTATTGATCTCCTCTGTCTCTGCTCTCCATGAAAAAAGGATTTTATGTGTTTTTAGCAGGTTGGTTTTTGTTGTTTTGTTTTGTTTTGTTTTTTTTTACCTGAACCTGATGCTCTTCACAAAAAGGATAATTCAGTCATTATTAACTTATTATCCGTGTTCACTTTTTGTTCTGCATTGTTCTGTTTTTCTATGGGTTTTGTAAACATGCAATATCTGTGTCTGTATGTGTTCATTGTTTAATGAGTGGTGTTAGTGCATATATGCAGATATATGTATATATTTTCCCGCTTTTGTGGCCATGTCTTGCACCTGATATGCTCATTTAACTAAGCTTAATGAGCATTACATATTTATGCCATTTCAAGCATGGTACATTGTCCTTGTGGAGGCCATTTTGAATTTGAAGAACAGTGTCCTTGCCAAGGACATTAGTTGGCTGTAACCAATGAAGAAGTCAGCTGGCTAAATGTACTTTTACCTCTTGGTGCCACTGTAAATAGGACCTTATGGATCTGTGCTTTTCCTCTTTTGCATTTAGCTTTCCAATTATCACTGATGAGACCAAAACCATACATTTCATGCTGATCAATATAATTTAGCTCCTATGGCATGAATTCACTGCAGTTCTACAAGTTCCATTTAGTTTCTATTTATATTTTTCACTGTGTAAAGAAAGCAGTACCAAAATAAAACCTAGTTTTAATAGAAACTCCAATCTGTTTGTTAAAACTTAAAAAACAAGATTGCAGTGAAAACCATACCTTACTGTTGTATATTTTCATTAGAAAGTTATTGACATTTTCCTCTCTGTATCTAAGTTCTGACATCATTGCTGGATGGAATGGTTAATATTAGTGTCATTTGTTGAAATTCTCCAGTCAAATCTTAGACTTCTGGTTGTTTCTAAGTAAATAGGCATGCAGGTGACACATCGTACCTTTAAGGTGTGTTACCAGATATTTGTTGCTTTCTATGAAAATTTTGGGCTTTGGATTCCAGTCTTATCTATTAATTAAAACAGCTATTGAAATATCTTGACAATGCTGGTAACAAAACTCATCCATCTTTTCTTTTATGACAAGGTTTAATGTGGTTTCATGACTTAGTGATTTTTACCATCAAATATACAGGAATATTCAATATTGTGCTTCTCATAAAATAGGCAAAGCTGAAGTAAGTCTCTGTTTAAATTAGACATGCTGATACTTTAGCTCTCTAAGAGAGCTGTTCCTTGGGATGTTGTGCTGTATGGAGTAAGCTCACCAGCAATTCTTTAATCAAGACTAGTATCCCTAATTGTAAGTATCTCCCTGTCTGCGTTTTTTAGGGCTATGAAAACTTACAGTTTTACCTCATGTTGTTTCTTCCAAAGCCTACTAAATTTACCATTCCCAGTGACTTCAGGTTTTGGATCAGCCCCTTCTTTACTCATAAAACAATGCAAGTATTTTTGGTTTGGACATATTTGTGGCCATCTGAAATGTATCCTAGACATTTATGTTTCCATGAAAGATGGGTAACCAACAAGACAGAAGTGTGATGATTTCTGTATTTTTAAGACCTTTCTTTTCCTCTTTTGAAATGTTTAAATATGTGTGTCTTTTATCGAGTAAGTATTTCATTAATCATTAGACCTTTCTAAATGTGCTTTTTATGAACTGTATATAAAAGAAAGGAACTGAATATATATTTTCAGCTTATACCATTTCCATTTCTGTTATTTTACTAACCTGTTATTTAGCTTCTCAGAAGGTTTAATGAGGAATTATTTAAAGCATTTACAGAAACAGCTTGAGAAATAACATAAACACATTATGATGTAGAAAGTGTGAAAAAGCCTACAGAGCTGACAAGAAATCTCTTAATGTTCTTAGTCTGTAATTAAAGAGAAATGCATTTCACTAATTTTGTTATTGACTAGGTACTATTTATTTTTTAAAAATTATTCTTAATATGAGCTACAGCAAAAGGTAAGGCTGGGATACACCTTTATCACTTCACTTTGAGCTATCAGCCACATTATCACTGAAGAACATGGACTGATGGGAGAACAGCTCTCTAGGTTGGGGGTAATTCAGGTTTAAAAAGAAAGTATAAATCAAGTAATGCAAAATAAGGGCAGAAACCACTCCATATAGTGTATCTGTTTGTACAGATGAAAGAACTCACTAGAACACAGCTAAGAAACCTGACATGTTCTGGAAAACCAAAATCAGTGACCTACTAAACCCTGTCTGTTAGGTAGTGTGTGAAGTTGTTAGTGATGCTCCATGAGCTAGTTTGTGGAAATCACCAAGACAGATAGCATTTCACTAAATGCTATAAAAAAATAACAGTTAAATACCCTACATCTTCCAATAAGCCCAATCACCTACTCTTACTCGTGAGAAATATGTAGCAGAGGTCTCTCTGTTATGTTTACTCTGTCTGACCTTGTCCTGAAGGCAAAGATCTGAGAGGATGAGGAGCAGAAGGAGGACTGTGTCAGAAGATTGGGAGTGTAGAAACAGTGGGACATTCCTGGGCCACCTTTGCAAGAAAAAGAGCAGACATGTGGAAGTGACAGGAGATGAGGATTTTAGCTGCATCCTACTGCTGGCCTGTTCCACCTTAGTGCAGTATGTAGATACTGCTGATGCCTCCAGCTCTGTGTGCAAATGGGAGTTCAGTAGCATGCTCACATCTCTTAACCTTTGTTTTTCAAATAATTTTTGAGAAGTCTAAGAAATAAACAGTGGAAGAGTTCATTGTTCTTGAAACATCTCCAACCAACAATAATCTAAGACACAAAGTTTCTCTAAATAGCAAGCTTAAGATATGAGTTACCTGGATATTTGCAATACTTGACATACAACTTTAATAGTAGATCAGCTTTTAGTAGATCAGCTTTACTGTGAAGTAAGCCAAAACTGATGCTTGGTTGGTAAATATTTCTATCTCCAATCAATGATCTATTATTTAGTTTAATGGGAACAGAGGTAAAACTCAGAGAGTGTGGGTACTGTAAAATGTCTGTACAGGAGCTAACTTGTACCTGGTGAAGTTTATTAGGCTGCCTGCATGCTAGCTGTGCCAGAACAAGGCTGCCTCACAGAGCTGTGCAGTGACTCTGTACCATGGCTCAGTCCTCCTGTGCTGCTTGTTTTGCTCTCAGGCCAGACTAACCCGAGTCGCTCCAGCTCCAAGAGAGCTGTGGTTAATAAGGCTGGCCAGGCTCTCTGTGGAAACCTATGCAGTTGCTCCACCATAGTCCTCTCTGTCCAGGCATGGCCTGCAGAAACACAGAGCTGCACCCAGTTTGCAGCTGGGGCTGTGCATAGGGCAGAGGTAACTGTGTTATTTCCAGACCCAAACTGACCCTGGAAGCAGGAGAAGGGAGAGACTTTTCTAATCTTTGACCTGTACCATTGTTTGTGCTTTTTTTCCTAAGGTAAGCCACAGCTGTCCTCTCGCCAGCTGTTCTTTGTGATAACCATTACCACTTAAAGTTCCTCTTGGCCTTGAGGAAGGTCAGAGTTTTCTTGGCACCCGTTAGAAAAACAGAGACAAATTATAAGTGAAGCCAACTAGTCAAATGACAGCATAAATGTATGTTCCCATTACCCCTGGATATAAGCAGTTTTGGGACTTTTCTCATCCTGTCAGATTACAGTTTGAAAGCATCTCAACAAATTTCAACTCAGCAAGGTGGGGTGAGTGTTTTAGTACCCTCTGCCCCATTCTTCTTGACATCTCACATTTGTCTCTTAGATTTGGAAATTTTCCTTGTTCCTCACCTTTGAGAGGATTGATTTATTGTCTTTGTAGGACTTCCTGTGTGATTCAACGTGTTTCTGCCTCTGCACAACTAGAAGACCACTCATTTATTCTTTGCCCAATACTTTTGACTCATGCTATTAACCATGCATTCTTTCCTGTTAAATTGACAACTCGGGGAAGAAAATAGTTCATTACCATATAAATGGAGACAGCTTCTCTTTTCAAGTAAATTGTCAATAACATCTTCATAGCCATGTTATCAAATTCCTCAAACTTTATGGAGCAAGTTCAATTGACATTGGGTAGCAATGCCACAACAATTTTGTTATCTCACTAGATAGCTTGAAAACTTTTAGCTAGAGAAGAAGGAAAAAAAGAATTATTGCTTTGTTGTTTGACTCTCAATTTTACCCTTTCAGATAAAAGAAGGAAATAAAAACCTCTCCATTGATTAAATGAACTAGACACAGTTACAAGTACATATCAGTTACTCATTCAAGACATCCCCAATGCTTATTTTGGGATTCTTCCTAGTCTCAGTCTCTGACAGAGATTAGTAATTTAGAGAGTGTCAAAATGAGCTGAAATGTTCCATAGCAGTATGCTAGGTCCTGAGCAGGTGGGACTGAAAATGCTTGCATGTAGGATTTTCGCTGGGGACATTGCTGATGTCAACAGAAGGCATGCCCATCTCTATGACACTAATAATTCAGTTAAGTAGGCATGTGTTGATTGAAGTCACCCAGTTCACATACTGGAGGGCAGAGCACACCTTGTGACATGAGGGAAATGTGTTGGTTTTGTGACTGAGCAAAAGGGAAGCACAGGAAAATAGTCTCTTTTTGTGAGTTTTACTCTCAGTGGATAATTTATAGGATTACATTTAGTCCTCATATGAGCAGATGTAGCTTCTCTGAGCTTGGCATTTTTAATGTTCTTACATCAGGAGCTGATTAGCCTGATTAGGACTGGCCATTAGATTCCAAAGGAAAATCAGCACTGGCTAATCTGAGAAAAGATACCTCTGAGCCCTTTACACCACCATTGCCAGCAAACGGCTGAAATGTTAAGAACTGGAAAATTGGAACAGGCCTAATGTATAGCATGAGTCAAGCCTCAGAGCTCCAACAGATGCAGTGGTGAACATTGATACTGCCACAGGAGTAGGTACAGTCTCAAGTCCTGCTGAATTCAGTGAAAACTGGCATATGAATTTTTGTGTACAATAGCTTCTCTTTGCCTTTTGTGGTTGAAATGGTCACTGAACTTCATTTCTTATAGGTTCATAGAACTGTAAAAAAGTTCTTAAGAGGTCATCAGCCAGCCCATCCCCTGCACCCAGTAGTTTATTATCCTCACAGCAACTGGAAATGACAGAGGAAAGAGACTGTATTTAATAACTTTATTAATAATTTTGTTGGTGTTCTCTGAAGACACTCCATAAGGTACAATCTGTGTCTGTTCCCCAGATGTCTTCTACACAAATAGCAAACTGTCCTTTCACTTTGTAGCTTGACTGACACTCCCTGAGTTTTGAAAATTACTGGGAACAGGCCTCTTCCAATGTAATTTTTTTTAATTTGTTTTTATTTATTAGTAAAAGATGGCATGTCTATCTTTCCTTGTCTTTATGGTGTGTGAGGTTGACCATAGAATCAGTAAAGGCATCTTTGAAACTTTTAACCTGCAACAGAGATTTTCAGAAAGAAACAAAGATTTATTTGATGCAGGCAGGAGTTCCTTAGTAGAAGGGAAGGACCAAAGGCTGTCTTCTAGTTTTCACCTTTAAAATTACTTTTTGTTACATTGTGTTTATAACTGTCATGGTATTAGAAAATAGGGTTACAAAATACTTCAAAGGAATATATAAGGAACAAAGTTAGCTCAGACACAGCTACTTGGACATGAGAGCTCCTTTGAATTTGAAGGGCGTATACGTAAGCCATATACATTCTGCTTTGCTCTTTCCTAGCATAATCCTCAAAAACTTCACTCCTGCAGGAGGACAATTCAGCCACTTTCAGTCATCTGGACCACTAGATCTTGTACCAACGTAGGTGAGCGTGAGCCAGACAGAACTGTTGTTTCATGTGAAGTTGAGGGAGTTTGCTTGCATCAAGTAGTTATTATCCAGGTTGCATAATGCTCACAGTGTCTGGCTCTCTATTCACGCATTCTGCCAAATCTAGCAGATAAAGAGGCATTGTAAGATATTTGCAGGATGTTTGAAATATTAGAATAGGATCATAAATTGGGCATTTGTGTTATTCTGGCAAAGCCTGTCAGAATAATTTATTCTGTATTTATGAAACCTGTCTGCACCTTTTCATCACACAGCATTCTGTTCTCGATTCCTTTTCTCACTGACTACCTTCTATAAGCTGTCAGGGATGACTTTGCTTTGGACTTCTGCAAACTAGTTTGCTTAGAATAAGACATTAAATCTTCAAAATTTTTTGACGGTCATTTCCCTTCTGCAGTTAGCCTGCTCTGTCTGTTCCCCCAGGCATCTTTCCTTTTAATTGAGCTTTGTTCTGAAATGACAGACCCTTCTATTTGTGACTCAAATACATTGCAAACTTTTGCACTCATCTGCTAAAAGACATACTGAGGACTATAGTGACCATCCTGGTAAATGAGAGAATGGCACAGTATCCTTTCTCATTCCATTTCTGCTTCCTGACACAATGGTGTCAGCACTAACCGTGCATATATTTTTCTGATGTAGATACCTGTTCTCTTGAAAATAGGTCCAAAACACTCCCTTCTTGGCTGAAGCAATAAGAAACTAGTGATTTGGGTACACTTGTTTCCACCCACTGGAGGTCAGCATAGATCTTCACAGGAAGCAGGGAGAAGCACTCTGGGCTTGTATGAAAGAGAAACATTATGATGCTCAGTGTTGCTAGGAAGGTGTGTTGCTCTGCATTGTATCTGATGTCATCTCAAGACACTTGACAGCATTACTTACACGTTTTTCAACTTGATTGAGAAAAAGAATAGAAGTGGGTTTTGGAAAATATCCACACTGTAAAGATAAATGATTATTAGTGTTGAGATTTAAGTAGCAACCAATTGAAAAAACCAAAATCCAGTTCTTTGCAAGTACTTGAAGTCCAGTTTTTAAGGTTCAGGGGAAAATAATTCCTTTCCACTGAAGAGTCAGGTTGAGGATCATATTGAAGCAGTCAGAGAGGGTGATAGATCTGCAAAGCCTGCTGTTGACAAAAGGTAATCTCCTATAGTTTTCCAGATGGTCAGAATTTCACCCATAGATTTTAATGTTCAAAAGGACCTGACAATCTGAATCGCACAGGCTGTGGAACAAAAGGCCAGACTGCTGCAGGGAAAATTAGCAAATCTTGAGATCTGGAGATCTTGGTAGAAAGCAGGGTTGTCTTGTTCAACTACTTTCCTGAAGTCCCACAAATATTGAGTTTAAAGCTGTCTTCATATTCCAAATGTCACAGTAAAAATGTAGCAATAAAGAATTATTTTACTTTATGGTTATTTAATAAATTGAAAACTAGATGCAGCTTTGCAAGTGATTAATGTGGAAACTGTTTTGGCAGAGGATTGATAAAATAATCCAGACAGAGCAGTGAAAACAGACTGTACCAATTTCTCCCTTTTCCTCATAAAATTAATCTCACAAGCACTATTTAGAAGTTGCAAAGATTTTTCTTGCTAGATTTTTCTTTAAGACCATAATGAAATGGTATCTGTAATTGTTGTTATATGGATTTAAATTCTGTGCAGAAATTTTGAGTAGCTTTATTGACCCTTTTTAGATTAGATGTAAGCAAAACAATTTCATCACCAGCAGAAGAATGACGAGTACAAAGTTTAAATCTAGATCTTGAATACGGCCTGCTATTGCTGTCTGTTTAAACAAAAATTTGTCAATGCTATGGGAAGACAAGCAAAAATGTCTTCACTGCTTCTTGCGGAAAGAAAAAAGGCAACAGCTAATGTTATTACTATCAGGAAAAAAGGTGTTTCTTTCAGATAAGGAACCAAGAACACATTCCTCACTAAATCTCTCCAGCAGATACATAGCCTGTGTACTACTGTTACTAACCCCTTACTCTGTAATCTCTCTGTATATATGTCTAATTTATCAGTTTCTTGTAGATTGTCAGCAGCCTGCTGCCTCCATACCGCCACACGGCTCACAACTAGCCAGGGGGCCAGATTGCCAGACTGTCAGGTAAACTTAACTAACTCTTTTCTCTTTGCACGTAGCTGCATGCACGTCTGCAACTCTCCTTCTCTTCCTTATGCAAAAGCACTTCACTGCAATTCTTCACTAACAAAAAACTGTTAACAACTTGAGGAACAGTGATAATTTCTGCAGTGACAGTACAAACATGAATCACAGCATTCACACACTTATATCTATATAAAATATGGAAAAGAATGCAAGTTGGATCTTGCATTCCTCATTGGTCTTTTTATGCAAACAGTTTCTCAATGATGCCAAAATAGTAACAATTTTATTTTGTTGCTAGATAAATTTACTTAAATGGAGGACTTTTAATTTTAGGGTTGAGTGTAGGTGTCCCTTTTGTAAGCTGGCATTTTAGAGGCATTTGTGAGATTTTTAGCAGATACTTCTCAGAAAGTTCTCCCTGACCTGGAAACTCAGACCCACTGCAGTCAGTTCTTAGTCTTGTTAAAAGTAAACTGGTGTCCTCGCTTGTAGGTGGTGCAAAGGCCAGATCACACCTCTGAGACAGCTGAGTTAATGAAGGCACAAAAAAACAACCTAAGCAAAGAGAGTTTACAATATCTTTCTTTATCTGTTCATGGTATATTCTGTGCATATATTCACTTATGACTATACTCCCTTGTTTGAAATAGGTTACATTATTTTTAGCTACTTCATTTGTGCCTCTCTTTTATTGCCTATTAAGTGGAAGTATTAACTTCCTTACCATATAAGGGTATTACAAAAATAATACTGAGAAATTGGTGAAAGCTCATTATAACTGAAAAGTACCGTTTACTGGTTTGGAGTTTTACAGCACACTGCAAAACAGTTACTAGTTCCATTTCAAATCCTTAAAATCCCTGTGAAGTGGTCTCTGCTATATTTTAGATGTTACAACAACTTGAGGATATAGTTAAGTGCTTTGGATACACAGACATTTAATGTTAACAAGTCTGATTTTAACCCTGTTTAATTTATATATCATAAAACCAAAGCCTATTCTGTTCTTTCCAGAGCTACTCTCCTGGTGGAGCATATGCTCTAATACCATCTCTCTCTAAATGCTAACAGTTGTTCCTGCAATTTAAGAAATTATTTTCAGAATGGAAGACCTACCTGATCTACTCTTGCTATACGTTTGTCTTCAAGCACTACCTTGTTCTAAAAACAAACCCACAGAAAGGGATAAGGACCAAAGGAAAATCTTAGGGTTTTCTGGTTTGTCCCTGAATTCTTCCTCCATTAGAAAGACCTCATTAGCTACAGTGAGAACTGGAAGTGTTCCAGAAGCCTTTCTTGCCATGTTTCAAAATCAAAACCATGATATATGGGAAACAATAAGGAGAATTAAAAATATGGTTAATATTTTTAAAAAGTCAGATCAGTCATCCCACAAACAGCACACACATGTATACTTAGGTGAACTACTGACTTTCAAATGACTGTTGTTTTTTGCCACTAGATTGATACTCTTCAGGTGAAGTGAAAACAACACGCTATTTTTTATAAAGTAAAGCTGTTGCTTTGCTTGTCTCTGCCGTGTAGCCGCACAGTCTCATAAAGCAGTGAAGCATAACAACAGATTTAATGCAAGTCAGCATGGTGGCATAAGTTGAGTGCTTTAAATCACGTAATTGAAATCTGGAGTAAAATTTAAAGGCATTTAAAGAACCTGATTTACTGAGGTTCAGATTTTCTAAATCTGCCAGAGGAGGAAGACAGGAGCTTGTACAGCCCTTCCTCATCCTCTGATAGTCACTCCTGGCATGGTACACATGCTTTCAATCATGTGGTGCCGAATGAGGCAGATTAAAGCTGTGGCCAGCCCTGAGGTCACCCATTTTAAGAGAGTGGTATGCTTGGTTTTTAAGTCTCTAATATTACTCTTACAGTAATGTGACCTCTCAGTGCTATTTCACCCAGGATTAAACAACCACTTATTGAGACCTGTAATTCACACAGATGTTTTCTGCATCATGCAAAGTGTCTAAGCATGTTCAAACTAGTTAATATGCCTGACCATAACACAGATTAACTCTGAACTTTAACATCAAATACAGAGAATTTTCCCTCATCCATTATCTATACTGAATTTTAAGTGGGACTTGTTTAATCTTGGATTTTTTAGTAGCTGTGAAAGTACATAAATTCCAGTGCATAGGTTTTAGTGAACCCCATTAAAGTCTTGCTCTGCCTTCCATGCATCACCTCAGTTTCTAGGTTCAGGAGTATGAGGCAAGCAACTGAATGTAGGCCTACCCTGAAAATTACTGGGTGGTGTCTACCCTTCTCTGCCATCTCTAGCTACATGTCTGATGGACTATACTGGACAAGACTCAAATATTTCCAACATCAAATATTAAAAAGAGTATGTCTGTCTTTGGACCATGTTCAGGTTTCTGTTGAATGCCGTGAAAACTTAATTATCATTATCAGAGGCCAAACTCTAGATCAAAGTTATCTACCAATAAAAAAAAGCAAACCCAAAACATCTGATACTGCAAATTAAATTAATACTCTTTTTAATAAGAAATAATGCTTTTATTTCATATAAAATAGGAAATAAATTAAAAATAAGGTAAAATATTACTGCATGAAAAATGATTGCATTCGGAGAATATCACTGGTCTGTTTATATTTTCCATTGCTGATTTGTTACAGTTACAATTAATGCCAGACACTATTGCATGTAAATGTCATCTTTAAGACAGAGAACTGAGTACTAACACTGAAGGGCTTTGCACGCTATTTTCCAGTTGATTTCAGCAATACATGATTATCATTTTGAGTGCTGGGGGTGGTGGGGGGGGAAGCTGCTTAAAAACAGACAATAATGGTAACACAAAAAATAATACAAACTTCATTCATTAACTAAATGAATGGATTCCCCTAATGATACCAGACTTTAAAGAGAAGTTTACAAAAATGTCTATTAAAACCAAATGTTTTCAAAAGCCATACATATCCCTTGGGGTGCATGTAACAATGTTCTTCCTTGTTAATAGTGTACAGCTTCAGGTTCTTCCATGTCCCTCTATTGCTTCATGATATTAATCTCACCTACCATCCTCTACTGCCTATCAACGTGCCTGATAGGTCAGCTCCATGACCTGCTGCCACAATCACCTGTACTGCCATAAAAAGCATACTGCATGTCATGTGTCACTTGCTGATTCTGACGTAATTTTTGTTTATATATTCCTACAGTAATCTGCATTACTGAACTGGATGTACAGTGTTTTCTGATGGTATCAGAGTAGAGTGTTAGGATAAGATTCAAATGTAGTAGTAGCGCAAGTGATGGATGTATGTATGTTGCTGCAAAGGTGCCCGATAACATTGTAATTTTTTTTTCCCCTTCCTAATGCCCCTAACATACATTTATTTATTTATTTATTTATTTTTCAAAGTGAGAAGCAATGCAGAATCATCATGAAGAGAAAATGAATTCTAAGCACAGTGCTTCGTAATTTAAGCTTCGTCTGGGATAGTTTGTGTTACAGTATTTGCAGTCAGGGCTGCCTTTGTACTGAAGGTTGTGCCAAAACACTATTAAGGTTGTGCCAAAACACTATTAAGGTTGTGCATATTTGTGTAGAGGAGAATCCCATATGCCTCAGAGAGGTCCCCTTTCAGGCCATTGCTGTACATAACTAGTCTTAACTACGGCCATTTCCTCACCAGTCCTCTCCCTCAGAGCATGCACATCTGGTGTTGCTCATTTTTAAAGCTGGGAAAGAAGCCCCAAAAGAAAAACACATCTCTGCTAATGAGCAAGGAAAATAGCTGTTGAGTTTCTTTTGCTTTCTGACAATTACTGAAGTCCCTTGAAAAAATAAATGGGGCACCAAGGGAGGAGAGTAAGGCAGTCTTTGTAGGATAATATGACCACCTCTTTGTTTGTCTTTCCCAAATGTGATATTAAAGTTCTAATTCACTTTTATTTCTCAGAATGACTTAAGAATAGTGCTTCTCCTAAGCCTATCATGAAAACTTAGGAGGCCCTGAAGCCAGAAGCTGGCTTTTGATGAGCAGATAAATTTGAGAGTAAATGCAGACTTTTTGGGTCCATCTGCAGTCACTCTTGACACAAACTCATTTGAGTGGAGTAGACAAAGATCTCAGATCCCTCTTTAGATGCTGTATCTGCATCTGTATGTGGCAGAATACAGCAGAAGAAAAGGATAGATACAGCTATGGAAAGAATTACTTAGAGAAGATATGTTTGGTGTCTTTTCAGAGTGTTTGATTCAATAAGTCCAACTAGTAACCTTCAACCTACTAACCTAGATTAAATAGTTATGCCTAGGTGCTTAGGGTTAGACTAAATCTATATGTACACTGACGAGTTCATACCACTAAACACTTTGTGACTGACCTACTCAGCTGAGCACAAAACAAACCTTGTGAGGTCCTGAGCTTGTGTAACCCACTCTCACCAGCCATCTTGCAATCAGGAAACTTGTCTTCAGGAATATTAATGTGAAACAGAATCTAACTTAAGATGTGCAAGTCTTATGGTCTTCAAATAAGCCCAGAGGTGCAAGGACTGTAGCTTCTGCTGAATTGTAATACTTGTGGATTTGTGGTCATAGTCTCCTAGGCTTCTCTGACTTGAAAATGTGGACATTGCCATCTACTTTCTTAATAGTGATGGTGCACACTTGTTTCTGTCTTCAAGCAAGTGCAATGTCATTTATTTGTTTCCCTAAGTAAATGCTGTATATGGAACTACAGACATTTTCAGTACCACTGGCATTTCCAGTGGCAGATTTTCAAACACCTCTGGCATTTCAAAATGATTCATTTCCAGCAACTGACTAATTGCATTCCTTCAGCCAGCACTCCAATAGCCTGTGCTGCAGAGATAGTACGTAACAGCATGGTTTCTAAAGAAGGAAAATGGAAAAGGCAAATTTTCTTGAAGACAGGGACATAAATGATTGTGCTTCATCATATAGCACGCTGTTGAGCTTGGAATAACTTCAAGACTGTAGAACATTTGAAGCATTAGGAAAAAAACTCTTGCCAGACATGTTAAAGAACTAATTTTGGGATTTTTTTATGAACTGCATTTGCTTGCATACTGTTTTGGTATCTTGTTTTGCCACACACTTTCCTTGAAAATTTAATGGCTGTCACTTAGCTTGACATTGGCAAGATGAACTGAAGTTCACTCTTTTAAAACAGGACAGGCCAAGGCTAAGGAATCCTACGGGACTCACTTAAGCTGTGTCCGCATTGTCTACTGCAGTGTAGTGTAGACTGCTGAGCTGCCTTTAAATGAGCAAACCTGAGTATCGGAAGCTTTTCTAGCAGGAGCACCCTGGAACTCTGCACCAAGAAGTGGTGTATGTTTGTGTTAGCTGTCCCTTATCTTTTTGCTGCTGCTCCAGCCCCACCTGGTTTGCTGAAAGCTAGTTCAGACCTCTCTGCACTATATGACAATATACACTATAAATAACATTTAGAGGCTTAAGGGGTGACTGCTGTTATCACACAAATTGTATATAAAAACAGTCAAATGATGGAAGTATATGATAGAATTGAAAGGATTCAAACAGCACAAAACTGAAAGAAAACAAAATACACAAAAAACGCCTACTCTTCAGAAGTGTTGATTCCAAAATATGTAATGCTTTTGTTGCCTGATGAGGAAGGTTACACCGTATTTGTACGAATGTACTAGTAAATAGGTCACATTCAGTAAGAGATCATGTTTTCACAAAATGATGAAACCTGATTTCCAGACTGGCACTGTGCTTCATTTCAAACAATTAATCAGTTGCATAAGGAAGTCTTTAATGCTCGCATTAAAATAGCACATGTATTTTGTCCTTCAGATCTGCTCCCCCATCTTGCACCAGCATTCATTTCTCCATACAGCATTTTTCATCACAGGATGCAAACAGCAATCGTGTACATGGACTGGCAAGGAGGATATCTGTGGCATTTCATTTATGCATCCAGGTGTCACTGAATATGTGTGTACTGAGGATTCTCTTTATGTGTACTCTGTATCTGAGAATATAGATTTAGAGATGAGGTATCATCCCTTCTTAAAGTTTGTTTCAAGCCCTGTACTATTTACATGTATGTGAAAAGTTTGCCGTGTATTTTAAGCAATTTTTCTCTTTTCTTTTTAATTTTCAGCCCTAATGCTCTTCCAGAAGAGCAGCCACATTCCAGCTCTCAGTGTGCCCCTCTCAACTGTCTCTCTAAGCCTCCTCCTTACCCCTAATCTTCATATGCAATGGAAGAGAAAATGCAAACAGAGTGGAGTTCACGCAACAAAAGTTGGGGTTATTCCCAGCAAGCAGGTAGACAATCCTGCCTTGTTGCTGCATTGACAAGTCTGGATTCATATCCCCTGCTCTGGTGACAGAGGGAAGGTTGAGAAGAACACAAAGCACAGAGCCCAACCTATCAAGAAGACTTTTTATGGTCCTCTGATTGTATTCAAACTTTGCTATCTCAACTAAAGTGTAGTGAAATTTAACAACAAAAATGTTCCTTCCAGCTGCTTGGCTTTACCTCTGAAATAATGAGAGACTTAAGCCAATGTTAAAAAGAGTATGTTACAAAAATCCTACCCTCATATCCTCTAAGTTCAGCCATAGGAACCAGTTCAAATTTCCTTTTGTCATTAAGGGTGTGATATTTATTTCTTACTTTATTTGCACCAGAATTTTGTGTTTATAAAATAGTCTCTTTTTTTTTTTTTTTGTGAGAGTTGTATTTAATTGATTTTATTTTTTAAAAACAAGCAGAACTAGCTTAAATGAAGAATGACTGTGTTAATATTAAAAAGAGGCTTGTTGCATTGGCCAGCATATGGCCAATTTTTATTGCACAAAAATGTTGGAAATGGATTGAATTGGAATGTTAACAATGACTGTATATTTTGCTGCTGCACTGATATTGTTTATGCACTTGTTTTTTTTTAATTCCTATTACACTAGCTTCTGGTTTTGTTCTAGCTCTTCACTAAAAGATAATTATTAAGCCTAAGAAGGAGATGAAAGGATGATGTATTGATTTGTTTTCAGTTGTTTGCTTGCACTGTAATTATATTTTTGCGTTTCAGACAGGTAGATGAATTGGTGCTGTTTTTTGGGGTTACTTTCTATTTGGTATCTGAGAAAGAAAATCTAAAACAAGTAAAATGCTGTGTGCTAATTAAAAACATTCTTTCCTCCCACTCCCATATTCAGGACACTAGCTCAAGGCCTTACTGTGAAAGGCTAGTATGAATGGCAAAGTCATATGCATTTTGTGTGAAGTATTTTGTAGTGAAAGAACTCATGCAGGTAGGGTTAATGGTATGGATCAAAGTTAACAGGACTTTACTGTAGTGCATTTTTTTCCTTGCCAAAAATCAACAGACACAGAACCTTAGCTCATGTCAGTTTATGACAAATACTCAGGTGATCTATGCTACGCAGACTCTATCGCAACAGTGCACAGTGTTCCTAGTTAAAGATTCTTTTCTGTAAAAGCTGAGTAAGTCTGGGATTTTCTTAAAAAGTAGTGAGTTTCAGAAAAAAAAAAAATCAAGAATAGAGGAATTTATTTTGCACAGTACCTGACAGCAAGGGAAGGGGATAAGTAGGGGGTCATGGTTCAGCACCTATGGGCTTCCCGTCTGGTCATCAGCTAGAAAAATGTCTGCAGTACTGCCTACCTGCCTACTTGTTGGTAACTAGTAGACTCCTTGCTTTGTCAGGTGGCCTTAATTTATTTACAGAAGAAAGGCTTGGATATTTCCACATGTCTTTATTCCTTCTCTGCAGCTTATGTATGACCTACAAGCGGGAAACACAGTACAGCCTAAAGTACAGAGCAGCTAGGGGAAAAAAAATTGCTGCAGGTGTGGTTGGAATAATTCTTCTGTATTCTGCCTGAATCTGAGAAAATTAAGTCAGTCTTCTGTTAGTAATAGTGCTTACCAAATGTTACGATACACAAAACATCAGCAGAGGAAAGAATCGGTGACCACTCCGTGTGCCTAACAAATCATCATTACCATAGTACCAGTAACGAAGGTGCTGTAAATAGAAATACTTTATGTCGTCAACAACATGTCGTGTAACCTTGGCAAAGCAGCTGAGCTACTGTAACAAAACATTCAGAGTCAGAGGTGGAGAAAATAGGAACAAACTAATATCCAATTCTGATCAGATCAAACAGACAACACTCAACAGTGTTTTGACTTTGGTTTCCATGCGGTTCACATGATTCTTCTTGTATACATTTGCATTGCTGTTCAGTATCATACTTAACCTATGTGTTGTCTTGTCATAGAAAAGTCAAATGAAACTTTGTTCAGCTCTGTCATAATGTCTGACACTGAGATTACTGAGATTAGCTGCTATTTTGATTTTTATTTTTTAAAAAACCAAAATTTTGTCTGAGGTGAATGCTGCCGTCAGAAAAAAGTCTCAGAATTCCTGACCTTGTCAGACTGGTGTATGAATATTGTACAGTGGCCACGTCTGCATCCAACAAAAACAGCTGCTGTATATTGTTAAAAAGAATTTGCATTGCACTTTGATTACAGTTACTGCAGGCTGCACTTGGAATAGTTTTTTTCTATTTTCATATCCAGATCAAACACATTTTCCCTGAATTTAAGTTAATTAAACAGAAATTCAGTGAAATACATTTCCTTTCTATACAGATACAAATTTATTGGAAAAAATGTTGTACTGGAACAGTTGTTTAGAAATGTATTTGTTTCCAGTTGTGATTTGCAGAGCAACTTCGGGAAATTGAAACATTATGCTGGTATGTCCATGTGGATTAAGAATTATGAAACAGCATCCAATGGTATAGAAATTATGGCCCTGTTTTATAGAAATAAGTGGGTTTATTAAATTTTTTATTCTCTTAAGCTTTAAATTCTTCATTTCTAAGTTTTCAATTAACATTTTTTATATGTAATAAAACTGAAGCGTTGGAAATGTAAGAGAACTAGAAACAAACCAACTTAAATGTACAAATGGCTGTAGTTACCGCACTGTAAGTTATGAAACTGTGTAGGTCCCTGGGACAACTTTTGTCAGTTAACCAGTACAAAATAAAATATATATCTTGAACTCGAGATTATAAACTCTTCTTTGTTATATAGTGCTTGATAACACACAACTTTGTGAGAGATTTTGTAGGAAATATTTACATACAGATAAAACCAGAAACAAAAGCCTGGTTTTTAAGGGTTGCAAAATATTATATTTTGCCCATTTAAAATTAATTTCTGATGTGTTGATATCTATTCTGATTTTTAAAGATAAAGAAAAACTGATACATATATTTTGTAATGGTTGAGTATACTCAGTAAGGCTGAAATATGTCCTACACAGTAAAGAAGCAATTAAAATCCTGCTCTGACTTTTGTATCTGAAATGCAGCTCTCATTCACTAGGATGGCCATCAGATTTCTTTGGATTTGGATATTCATTTCTGAGGCGTTTTGGTTTGGGTTTTATTTTCTGATGTAGTGAAAAAATATTCCTTGTTCAGTGATACAATCCACTTCTGGAAATCCAGTTTATAGGAAATATGTGGGGGAAAAAAATAATTAAAAAATAATTTCAATGTAAGGGGAAATAAAAAAGAAAAAATACATTGTAAAATGTAATAGTATGGAAAATATATTTTCTATCAATCAGAAGACAAATAGAGGTTTTACAGAAGGAAGAAATATTATCGTTTTTCATGATGATCATCTAATCATATAGAAGTTGATGTTCTGTAAGCACGTTCTAGAAGTTGCCTTCTAGATGAGGCAACAGTGATATTCTTTCTGATTGATCTGATTGACAGGTTGGCATCTCTGTGCTTTCTTCATCTACATTTTTCACAGTAGATTAATATAACCATAGCTATACTGTAGGGTTCACAGAATGAATCTGTAATTAAGGTAACGCTGCAAGTTTTAATGCCAAGATTATTTTCAGTTTATTTTTTATTAAAAAAACCTGTGAACTTGTTTAAGCCATTTGCCATATTTAATTGTGAACAGAAAGGAGATTATGTTATGAAATATAACCTCACTTATGAAATATGACCTCACCTATGAAGGCTGCTCATGATAATTACGTTGCAAATATTAGCTGTTAGCAAAATATGACCCAGTCCTCATCACACTGGGAACAACACCCATGAGTCTGGGCCCTTATTTTGATACCAACCTTATTATTGTTCAAAGTCAGTAGTTGTGCTACCAATTCTACCATAGCTGGATTGACCATCATCATAAGGTATAGATTTTATCAGTCCTTCTGAGGTCTGTTCCTTTTTTTGGCGGAAGATGCACATCCACTGCGGTTACAGTAAATTTCTTTCTTTTGTACTTCAGAAATCTTCATTTGAGAAGGGCATGCAATGATGTTTTACCTTTGAAGTATGATAATTGCTATAGTTATCTCTAAAAATTCCAGTCATCACTTTTCTTCAGTTTTCCTTTGCTGTGTGTGCAGTGAGTCTGAAAGGGATATACAATATTCAGACTTTTTTAGCCATTAAGGGTTTTTTTTTAGTATAATTAAGCATCCTGTAGAAGAGAAAGAAAAAAGTAATTGCCTTTTGCCTTCAGGTACAAATGCATCTAAATATGCAATGTAAAATGCGTGCATGAGATTCTTAACATCATGTAGCTTTTCCATATCCATAACTAAGCTAGAAAATTCTTATTTCTTACGCGATCTTCATATTCCTCCTGCTAGAAAGGCAAGAGGACTATCACAGAGAGTCTGTATCTTTCATTCTGAGGTGCATGGCTTAAATACTTATTGGATTTTAATCTGTTTCCTGCGCAGTTCTTGAAAATCCCCTTCATGAAATCTAATGGCAACCAAGTGACAAACTGTCAAAAGCTAAAGAAAAAAAATCCTATATTCCATGACTGGAGTTAACATGTGGGCAGACTCTGGGTGATAGGGCCTTGTGTTTCAAAAATGTGCTGTTACAAAGCTCTGTATTTGTTTTGATTGTCATGATTTGCTGTAAAAGAAAGAAGTGGAGAAGAGTGTGTTTTTTCTCAGCATTAGTAATCTGAGTTAAACAGTTCTTATTGAGTATATGGTTATTGGGTTCCAAAAATATTTTGGAAATCAATAAACACAAGTAGTTGATAAAAGCTTCAAGTAGACTGGCTTGCTAGCTGAGTTGTTATTTTATCAGCTATGAAGAAGAAATAAGAAATCTAGCTTTTTTTTTTTTTCTTCCCTGTTCACAGATATGGCTATGTGTGCCATGCCAGTGGATAAATTAAGTCCATTGTATTAATTATTGTCCTATTGATTTTCAGCCCTATGGTTTGACTGTTAAAGGGTTAATTAACTTGATCCTTTGTAAGCAATTAAAAAAAAAAGAAAACTGATGTTTTGTGACTTTTGTAATCTATTGAATGTTTCCATTTGCATGATGTTCTGTATCTAATGAACCACAGAGATTGCTGTATTTCTTTCAAAAGAGTTTTAACATTGGTGAAGTTTGTGACAAACACAAATTTGTATACTGTATGTTTACTGCTGTAATAACTCAGCTACTCCTATGTTGAATTGACATTATGTTGTCCTGCCTTCTTGGGGTTAAATGATGGAGTGTTTCTAGGTGGTGAAGAATATAAAAGTATATATGTTCATTTGCTAAAGACTGAATATTGGAAACTCTTCTTGTTGCTACTTTATGCTAAAAGCAAAAAAGTTAAATAATTCTTGTTTCCAAAAATGCATCATTTGTTTTTTAAAATTGAAGTAATTCCCATGTTAACTCTTCCTTGTCCTTGTAGACAATCCTAGATTAATACCTTGTGAGGGATTCATAAAGTCTGTGCTTGTACGTGTGTAATATGATCATGCAGTCAAATGGTTGGGAAAAACACTCTAGTGCTAAAGAAAATAATTAAAAGAAGTTAATATACAGATTCTTACATCTTTATGTTCCAATTAAAATTACAGTGTAATGCATAACTGTTCCAGTGAATAAACTGGCCATTTTTGTTCATTTAATGCCATGCTGTCTGGTCTAATTCTATTTACGTCAATTTGCAGTGCATTGGCTTGGCTTATAATTTTACATTTATTTAGTTTGTAAAGATCCATAATTGTACGTTTAAAAGGTATCAGACAGGAAATTGAGAAGGAAAAATAGTATTAAAGGAAAAGGGAATCAGAATTAAAGCAATGATGCTTCCTCTGTTTTCTGAGAGTGATGGAGGTACTAAAATACTGATTTCCCATGTAGGATTTCCAACAGATTTGAGTAATCTCTGAAATGCTGCAACAGCTGCAGTCTCCGAACAAGACTGCTTTGTAAGATGCAAATCTCCACCCTCAGGGGATGTGGAAGCAAAGGAAGAGCTGAAGTCGGCATAAAATTGGCTTGGGAGTGCTGTGTACAATACAGTGTACTGCACCTGCTTTTTAAAGTAAGAAACATCCTTTTCCCATCTGGAAGAGCCTTGCTCTGACAGCAAGGGCGTCAAAATCCTCCCCCAGCAGCCAGTCCCACACTGATCTGGGAGCTCAGCCCTGGCAGGTGGGTGGCTGCTGCAGCTCCTCCAGTGAAACTCGCTGCTCCCAGTGTCCCTGATGGGTAGCAAACGTCCAGCTCAAAAAAGGGAAGAGCCTGGAGGAAGGATTGTGCCTCCAAGCCTGCCGTAATGTTTGACTCCATGGGAACTATTGGAGGGCTGCCTTTGGTTTTGGCTGGCTGGTGAGGGGATTTGGATAGTAACAGGATTTGTGTATGGTGACAGAAATGCAGTTCAAAAGCTGTACCTTGGCTAAGTTCTTCCCACTTCTCTCTTTTCTTCCTTTTTCTCAGCTGGGAAGAGGAGGTCTCACACCTTATCTGTGTTCATTGCAGAAGTGCTTTTGCCAACAGTGTTGCATGATTGTTTTAGGAGAATGTGACTGCTCTGGATAGAATTTTCTTACACTGGATGTTCTTCTCCTTCAAGTTTAAATGAAAAGAGTTTGAGTATTAAAAAAAAAAAAGGGGGGGCGGGGGGAAGCAGAATTTTCTTCCTCAGTGTATTTGTTTTGGTAACAGTTTCACAGAGGGTTCCCCCTTGTCTGAATGTTGTCATGGCAAAGTTGATTTGAGAAACTTCTAAACTGTATTGCTCCTTCCCCTTCCTCTGTATCACCCCTTCAGCTGGTCCTGTGCAGCTCTCTGGGAGGCAATGGTATAAGTAAGGTCACTGAAATAGTCTAGGTTAAAAAAACCTATATAGAGAAATATATACATAGATACATAATATAAATATGTATATATAAAAATACATACAAGATATATAAATATATCTTTTGTTTCCAAAGAAAATGTCTGTGTAATATCTCTGTTGAGAAGTACCGTTACCCATTGTTCTGGAGCAGGAGGTAATTTCTGACAAATGAACTATTGGTTTTCCTATGGAAATATGCCAGATGATAATGGAAAAGATCCAGAAGCTAAAGTTTACAGTGACTGCTGCTACAAGTCTTTGCTTCTGGATACCTCCCTTGACAATCCCTGCAATTATGCTGAAGAGAAATGCAGAGCACTTCAAGTTATACTTAAAGGCAGCAGAAGCCATAGTTTGACTCTCTTAACACCATAAAACACTGACAGGCCACTGGCAACTCAGGTCGAGCACAAAAAATTACTGCATAATTTTGAACAACATTGAAACCTAGATTTCATGAGACCAATAGTAGGAACAGAGGTACTAATTACGAAGAGGGACATATCAAAGGGCCTGACATCCACATCTTCTAGCAACCTATGAATGACAAACATAGATGATTTGATATATAGGACAACATACAGGGGGAAAATAGAGTTAAAATAATAATAATAATAATAATAACAACAAGCATCCTTGGGAAAAAAATATATTTGGAATAAAGCCAGCTCTCATCTGTTTGTGAATGCTAAAGGCAGAGACACAACTGCTTTCCTCTCAGTGGAAGGCTGGAGTGATTGCCAGAATGAAAGAAGAAAGTCCTAACTTTGCACAAAAATAAGGCTCAATTCTACAGCTGACAACTCAGCAGAAGCTTAATAACCCAGTAAAAAATATTGACCTTTGCAAGAATGATTCCTTCTTGACTAGAGCAATATAATAGAAAACACACATTTCACTCATTATAATTTATAAATTCTCTTATATGTCATTGGATGTATCTTACTCTTACTTTAGGAATAAGGCTTGGTAGCTTGTTTTAGAGAAAAAAAAAAGAGTAACATTTAAATTATTGTCATAATAATACATGACTGGAAAAATGTTATTTGTGAGAAAGCTCCATATGGAGTGGGGAAAGAAGGTCTTTCATCTCCCTTGAGTGAGTTGTCAGGAAACTTTGGAAATAATGAGATAGTTGTGTCCATTTAAATGAGTTAATAAGATTCCCTACCAGGGAAGGGTTGGCATCTTTTAAAGTGTTGATTACCTCTGTAAAGGAAATTGATTTTTGCTATTCAATGCTGTCATATTGGTTAAAGTATTAAAACTGAGGCTATTTACTCAGATGGGGAATGTAATATGGAAAGCTACGTGAGTACAGAGCTCCCTTGAAGATCAGATTCTGAAAGCAGAGGATGTGGGCCCAACATTTGTTCCTTCTCATAGAGATAGGAAAGGCATATGAACACAGGAGAAAAAGAGCTACTGTTTTTACAGCACACGGGTCATCTTCTATCCCTCTATAGAAGACTAAATGGCTTTGCTATAGCAATAAGAAACCTCTGTTAGAGATAGCAACCTCTGTAACCTCAGATGGGTCAATGCTGACCCATCCAAGGTAGCTCTTTCTATAGCAATACAGCTTGTTGGTGCTCCAAGATGAAGCAGCAGCTGTCTTTTGTGGCTATACGGATGCTAACATCAGGCCCTAGACCAGGGAAGTTACCTTAGAATCGGGTGAGGATTGACCCATGTCATTCACAGTTGGTCGGGAAACTTGCTTTGACCTGAATGAATGGACCTACCATTCAGTTTGTTCATTTGAAATTTGATTTAAAGAGATCCCTGGGTTGTAGTAAAGCACCGTGGACTTTAGTGGGCTCCATCTGGATGTTGGGCATTGACCTGTGCAGAGCAGATGACAGGACTGTGGGCATAACGTGGAGTACATCAACCAATTTGAAGATGTGATTGACGAGTGATTGACCAGCTTGTGACTCAACTTCAGCCATGCAAAACATAAAATTAGAACTTACATAAATGCACTGCATACGAATACCAGCAAAGTTCTACATTACTTAAAAAGAAAATGCCTCTGTGAAGCTACCACCACTTTCAAAGGTTTTTGTTATCTAAACCAAATTCAAAGTAGCTCTTTTAATCTTCAGAGTACTCTATGCATATTAATTAATTTCCAAAGCATCTTTGCAAAATGGGTGCCGTTATCTCTCACCTACAGACAGACAAATTGAGACTATGGGATGGGAAAATATCAATACTCAACAAAGTGAGACAAGTTTCTTTACATGTAACCCTTCAACTCTCCACATGCATCCACCCTGCACACACTGGAATACCAAAATGGTTTTAGATGTGGTAACCAGGTTCTCTCAGGAAGGTGAGTTATTCAGTCCATGTGGTGTATAACCTGCTCCAGAACCTGTGTTTCTCAAGTGCTTGAGTTGGTTCAGAGCTCATTTCCTATTTTTGCAGTGCTTGGTATTAACAGATCCTCACTATAAAAAGCTGAGGTTCAACAGCCACTTTCTGGTTTTAATTTCCTTAGAGTTATGCCCTCCTTCTGACTCTCTGCCAGGCGTGTAAACCAAAAGGGCAATTTAACTCACTAGGCCCAAAATAATAAATGTTGCATGAACATGGGAAAACTTTTCTTCCAACAATGTTAGCTCAGTAAAATATAGATGTTCTTTTTCTGGTAGAGAGCTTGGATTTTCTTTAAAGTGACTACATCTCTTTAAAGACTGTGTTCACAATCATTAATATAAATCTGTAACAAAGCCCAGATTAAGATTCTGAAGATTCTAGAATGTCTGAATTTTCCGACCCCTTGTCTATGAAGTCATGCTTAGTGCTATTTATGCTTGAATATAAAAGCATGGCACGTTTCCATATGGTAAAGTTATAGCCATTTGCAGTGCATAAAGCCTCAGATGTATACTGTAAAGCTTGCTTGAAGTACTGAGTCACGAAATTAGACAATCTTAGATCTCCAGAGGTAAAAATACATTTTAAAAATTATAAATATGAATGGAATGCTATTTTTGAGATACAGGATGCAAGAGTGAGTTTAAGTGGAACAGGAGCAGCATTTACATCCTTTTCACAGCCTTTGCTCCAAATAATCACATTTCAGCCCAGAGAGATCCAAGGGAGTCTGTGGAATGCAGAACAGAATGAAGGAACACAAGGGTGGATGAAGCTAACTTAGAGGAGTCTGCAAATGCAGCAACAGCTTTGAAGTCTCTCTGTTTTAAGCCACTATAAATTATTGAGAAGCATGCTGAAACTCCTGTGCATGTACCATATGCATCATTAGAAGCAATCTTAAGTACCTGACAGCTTGGTTTTTACAATAAGGAAAAGAAACAGGATTAACAGGGTATTGGAATGTTGAGACTGGTATATTCTCTTCCAGAGCTGGAAGTAATAATTACGCTTTTCTTTTCACAACACGTTTTACCAGCCAATTGTTCTCCGGGCATTGATTTGTTAAGGAGAGAACCAAAACATTTTGCTTTACTGTTTAGGTAAGCATTCATAGAAAGAGAGCAGAGCTCAGGCTAGGCATTGGGAATAAATGCAAAGCAATGGCAAAGAGCACTTCAAGTCATGGTCATGCATTTCCATGAGGACAGAGTCCCTGCTCCTAGCTG
>NW_010318288.1:0-6132 GCF_000700745.2 Antrostomus carolinensis | reverse complement strand
GGAACACAGCAGAGGAACATCCCACAGCAGCCACCAGCTCCTTCCATGCAAGCTGTCATCTTTTCCCTAGGAGTCACTATGAACTGTCCCATCACCTAACCACCCATGGGCACCTCTGAGAAAAGGGAGAAGTTGTAGAGTCTAGAAGAGATGGTGGCTGCCACCACCACCAGCTCCACAGTGGCTCATTGGAAAAGCACTCCCAGGATCTTGCTAGCATGTATTTTCCTGTTGGACGACAAGGAAGTTGTGGGCTATATCAGGAGCAGCTTTGCCTAATTTAAATAATTTTCAGCAGTGAATTTAACTTGATCTGGCAAAAAGCTAGACAGACTATTGATTTTGGATGTGGGGTGCACCTAAAAGAGTTGTCATTCCTGCCCTGGGAATCAGGTCCCACAGAAATGTCTCCAATGGGGAGTTTAGACCATGTTTTTTAAACTTTTTTTCATAGTGGCTGTCGGCTTTCACTGTGGAAGGAAAGAAGAAAAGGGAGGGAGGAGAGTAGAACATTTTCTCAAGCATAGCTTGCTTTCTCCCTCTTTTTTACTAACATGACCTTATGGAAGTTTGTTTTCACCTGTAGATCATGCAAATCAATGCTAAAGTTCTGTTGCTAACAGTATCTGAATGTCTGACGTTAATTGGATAATGGGAAACATATTTCATTAACATGTGGTGGTGATGATGAAGAATATTCTGACTTCCAAAAGCAATCAGTCTTTGTTAAATGAATGCCATTGTGCAAGACTTATCTAACAAAACTGATTAAATAGCAATTACTCCCTCTAAGCAGTAATCCTTCAGTAGAACTAAGGGATATGTGTGATAGCTTTATCTCAACACGATTTCAATAAATTCCAAGGATTTGCTTGCAATAGATAAAATGCTTCCGTGCACCAAAAAAGGGGTAAAACAAAATTATCATTGAGGCAGTACATAGAAGGAATGTTTCTTCCTTTGATTATCACAGTGCTGTTCTTGCAGAGCTAGATGTTAGCATTCATCTGGTGGACTTCTGTGTTGTAGAGAGAGAAATCCTGCCTGTAGGGCATACTAATAGGATTCTCTAATACAGAGGCTGGAAGTGGACAAAACCTGCTGCTGGGAAGTCCCCATAACTATCTTTGGTAGGGCCCAAAATGACAACAGGAAGAAACAAATCAAACACAACTGTGTTCTCTCTTATACAGTCAAGCAAGATGGGTCAGAGATCTGTATTAGAAACATTACTGTCTGGGTGAATAGAAAATGCAATGGATTTTTCTTCTGAGGGCTGCATATCCATCCTTTTTAGTTCCAGTACTTGACACCTAGGATTTGTCTAACTCTCTTGGAGTGCTTGTCAGGCGTTACTTCTGATGTTTGACTCATAATTCATACTGTTGACCCTGCAGCTCCTTCACATGGGGAAGTAAAGCTGCTCTAAGATATGGTGTGTTCTAGACTTCTTGATGAGGAGTAAGTAGCAAAAAGGCTGGGTGCTTTTTTTGGTGTAAACCAGCATAACGCTATACATTCAGGGTCCCCACCCTGTTTTGACACACAGGGTGCTGCACAGGGAACAAGCATCAGGCTTCAGTTCCTCTCATCTTTGTAAGCCACTCCCCAGGCTAAGAAGCCAGAGCCTGCAGCCTCAGGCTGAAAATAACATTATGTCTTTGAATGCTGGACTCTCTGTTTGCCTGCTGATTTAACCAAGGTTAGGTATCTGCCACACATTTGCTTGCTTAGTCTGTGTATCGCTGCTGCGCGCGCTGCAGTTGCTTTGTGCGTTGTAACTGCTGCTGCTACTGGAAGATACTTTTCATCTGGAACTGCATGAGGGCCTGAGATTAGTGAGATTCTTCTCTAACTACTATCCTACTCTATCTTTTGCTCTATCGCTTCTTGTTCTTCATTATACTTCCCTGCTGGCAGAACTGGTTTGTGGGTTACACAACATGCATTTCACAGAAGATTTAAAATGTATGATGAGCTGTACCCTAATTTAGGCAGGACTTGGCTTGGTTAGCTATGTGTTTAAGTATGGATTTTTTATATTATAAGCTGCATTTTAATTTTAGTTTTTCTTTGGAGTTTTGTATCTAACAGAGTGGAATTTTTCTGTCAGACCTCAGAGAAGGTACTGTCCAAAGTAGCTCTAAATAAGCTAAAGTTTGTAATGTTTAGAAACATTATACGTGTATTTTTGTTAGGTGCTGAGCTCATGCATCTTCTTTCTCAGGGTCCTGTACATTAATGCTCTAAAAGTATGTTACTACACAGATTTATTGTGGGGTACAGCACAAGGTAGTACCCAGAGAAACCAAAGCTAGAGGCCATAAACTGAATCCAGGAACAGATTTATTATGTAACAGAGGAGAAAATAAAGTTAAACTCCAGCAGAAATAAAGAAACTTGACCAGAGGCAACAACAGAAACAGTTTCCTTCAAGGGCTTAGTCAAAACCAAGTCTGTTTCCATTAGGAGAAGAAAAGGTTAATACAAAGAGGTTTCCTGGAGGAACAATGGTTTACATACAAAGCAAAGCATTTGTTTTCTCACAAACTAAACAAAGATTGCCCATAAAGTCCTGTTTCCCTGAACGCTTTGGGGCTACAGCAGCATGAGATGAGTCCTTGCAAGCCTTTCACATGCCAGAAGCACTCTTTCAACTTTTTCTTGAGACTAAACCTTGCCAGCTGTCCTTGCCTTCCTTCTACACCTCTGTGTGCTTCCATAGTGTTCCTGTTGCTCCTCCTGCATGCAAATAGGCATAATTAAATCAAGTCTCCACCACTGCATTTCTCACCCCCCCCACAGAGACCTTTGGAGACAGATGGCCCAGCTAGTGCCCACACTTGAATGGGTTAGCTGAGCTGTGGCTTACTGGTTACCTCAGTTACCATACAACAGAGGGGTATGTAACTCCTCCCACACTTCACCTAGGGTGGGAAGTATGCTGTAAGGCTTTTATTCAAGTAGTGTCATTTTCTGACCTTCATATATTTGAAGCAGAATTGGCAGCACTGTCTATTATTGAAGCTTATTCAGTATTTTCTGTTCTTGGACCCTGCCTCCAATTATTACACTAAATTTTTAATCATTTGGGGTGATGTTTTCCAAGAGAATACCTATCTCAGATGGACTTTTTACACTTAAAAAATGTTTTTCCTCTTGCTGACATTGCCAAAAGACTCTGTCTCTCCCTGGAGATGGAGAACAAGAGAGATTGAGAGCAGTGTATAGAAAAAGAGGAAGGGCATGCCAGAAGGGGCGGCTGGTTGTTACCCTGTTAAAGCAGGAAGAAAAGACCCATCGCTGGCATACAGCAGTTCAGAGCCAGCTTGGACCAGCTGCTCCAGGTCTGTGCTGTAACAAACTGAAAAGAAAAGAGACAATCAGCTACTCTGAGAAACCCATACTGCACTGCAGTGTATAAATGCTCTACAATGACCATGAATTCATTGACTGTGTGAATTTCTTCTATCACAGGCTGTCATCTCACTGCTTTTACTAAATCAGTGGGCTGCAGGAGGGTTTTCTCAAGAAAACGAGTTTTTTGTAACTGATCTCCCGATGCCACAGAGTTGCCACAGTTCTCTTTTCTGAGGTGACCTTTATTTTCCAGAGTGACATTGTAATAAGTTACCACTCGCTGATAACATCACAGAAAACAAAATTAACATAGTTCCTAGCATTTGTTTGGGATTTGTGGCACGTGTGCATTTGCTCTTGTTTCCTTAGCTGTTTTCCTTCCAGGAGCAGAGCTCCATGTTTAAAGAAGCAGGTACAAAGTTCAGTAATATGTGGTAATGATGCCTGGCTAAAGATTGTCAGTTGAGCAATTAGCTAATATTCGGGTTAATCTCAGTTAAATTATCACCTCTAAGAGAAACAGACAAAAAAATCTTCTATTTTCAATCTTACTTTCATTCCCATAAGCTAACATTTTGTATTTTACTACTGTATTGACAACTTGTACAACTTTGAACAAATCACTTCTTCCTGTAATACCTCACTTTCCTGCCCTGTCAAGAGAGGCTGATACATCCTCCTTGGTGAAGTGCTTTGAGAATTATTAATGAGAGGTTCTCTGCCTCTCCTGCTCTCTCCTTGTTTAAATTGCTGATACTAAAGATTACTCAGTACTAGAGTTGTTCTGTGTCCAAAGGAAGATTTAAATGCACGTCAGTGTTCTGGAAGAAGATTTTTATCTGCATGAGTTAATGATTGATCCTTGGTAAACATCCACGAACAGTACACAGCTACAGTTTACAAGAATCTCTAGCTCCTTGCAATAAGGTCAGCAGTCACTAGCACTCTTCATAGCATAAATATATTCATCTCTATGTTGATGAACAACACCAGCCCAAGTGAGGTGACTGAATCAGGACATAAATCAGTCTTTTGTCTCTGTGTCACTGCTTTTTTTGTATGTTTGCAAAAGTAAAACAATTGTAAGCACACAAATAAAATCCAGGGGGTGATCTGACTGTCTCGGTTTTAGTGGGAAATGAAAGGGGCAGAGAGGGGGGCTGTAAGATATCAGCCCTCTTCCTGAAGAGAATGATTTCATAAAGAGACCAAAAGAGTGAGATCCTTGGCATGTGGCAGCAGATGTTCTAGCTGCACCAGTTAACCCCCATGCTCACTGCTGACCTGCTCTCCAACACTGAAAGCAGAAGACCAACTCATTCGACTTCTGCTTCATGATGTTTTGCTGCTGCATGTGTGGTATAGGTAGCACAAGCACAGCCTCTCTCTGCTGCAGTGCCTCATCAGCAACTAATGCCTCAGTTGTGGTCAGACACAGCTAGTGCCTCACACAGGTGGTCCCCTGAAATCAGGAGGTGTATTACTGTTGGGTCCTGCATGCCAAGGAAGACTGCTGGAAGGGACTCAGCAGGAGCTTCACACTGTAGCACAGGACTCTGGAGGAAGGTGATACTCTGTCATGAGGCTCCCCCGTACAGATGTGACCATGTTGTATGCGTGACTCTGTGTGTGCTGATGAAAGGTATCTTCAACCCTCAGGAGACAAGGAAGTTGCAAAGTCAGCAGCTTGCCTGAGAAGTCCATAAAATCTTATTACTGAAGATGTAAGAACATAAGAGTGGCTGTATGGGTCAAATGAAAGGTCTCTCTTGCCCACTTCCCATCTCTGACTGGTCAAAAAAGGGCAAGTGCAGAGAGGTACTTCCCCAGAATATTCTTCCAAGCTCCAGCAATTCACGGGCTTCCTGGCAACTTAAGTTTGTGTTGGACCATTGTCAAGGGAGAACATCCCTCGAGCGTAGCTCATTGCACTCCCTCTCTTTTATGAGAAAATACTCCAAATATGGCTGATGGTAAATGAAGCAGCATGTTACAAAATAGGAGGCTATCTTTTAAAGAAGCCTGAAAACCTGGGGCTTTCCCAACCTCAGGAAATCCTCAAGTAGCGGAAGCACCACTTTGCAGCTGGTTTGCCTCTGACAGTACCACATCAAGCTCCCTGACAGACTCAAATCTCTCACCCTGCATACCACAGGCTGCTGTTACCCACTTTCATGGTGGCACAGGTGATGTTCTGCCTCCAAACATGTGCCAGTTAGCCAGATAAAGAGGTGCTTTCAGACACGGTTGCTATATAAGTGAATTTATGCCCAGGGCTCACAGCAGCATAGCTACCTGATTGTCTTTCTCAGATAACATTAATTAAAATTGAGAGACGCAGGCAATTACTTTGGCCTGAATGAGCCATTTTGGCTAGAATTATTATTGATGCAAGTATTGCAGCTCCATCCCTGGCATCAAAACTAATTTTTAAGTACTAGGAGTCAGATGGCTTTGAGAATTTTCTCTGTCTTTGAGAATTTTCTCATTGGAAGAGGGGGACTGCATTACGGCCAACTTCTTTTACATATTTTGATAAATCTCACAGGAATTGGGCCTCCTTCCAGGGAAGGCGTTTCAGAGGTGAATGGTGAGAGCAGGCAGCACGGGAAGCCGGTGGGGCTGAGCGTGAGCAGGGCGCAGCGGGGTTAGCCACGGCCTAGGGCCGGTTTGGCTCAGCACCGGCCGGAGGAGTCAGAGCAGGTGCGGCCCCTTCCCTGCGCAGGCCGCGGGGGGAACTTGCGCCGCGGGCGCCCGGCCCGGGGAAGTTGC
>NW_010318287.1:63558-127326 GCF_000700745.2 Antrostomus carolinensis | reverse complement strand
GTGTCTGAGGTTCTCTGTCCTCCCCTTCTTCTCCTTTCTCCTGGAAATGAAGCTCTCTCTCTGTTTAGGTTGAGGGTCCTCTTTTGTTGAGGTCAATGGCCTCTCCTCCGGGTACCACACCTCCTTCTTCTCAGGACAGTCCTTCCTCTCACAAATACAGATTCAAAGAGGCATTTCTCTAGTGCTCATTGGCTCAGGCTGGGCTGGGGGGTCTCCACCTTGGAACCAGGGGAGCTTTCACTCTCACAAGGTGGCCCCTTCCCCCACTACCAAGAATGGCCCACATACAAACACAACACAACCAGTTTATTTATTTTTAGCAGTTCATTCAGAGAAACCAGGACTGTCAGCTGGACTTCATGATCTTAAAAGTCTTTTCCAACCAAAACAATTCTATGATTCTAAGAACTCAGTGACCCTTTGAAGCACTACCTGTGCAGGAGGCATAAGATACCCAGTGCAGACATTAAATCTGGCCCTTCACTCAGGACCCCTGTAAATACCCTCCAAAGACATTAAAGTAAGCACTTTAATGATTGCAGCAAGAGGTGGTAGGAATCCCTATGCTCGGATACGTATTCTTTTCTGGAAATTGCCAGATTTCCTGTCACCTCAGCAAATTATTTTTTCCTTTAATGCTATTTGTTCTTGCAAAGTGTTATGTAGCATTTTCAATTAAAGAAATGCAGCAAAATATTGCATAGAGACTATTGTCTCAACTGTCTTATAGCAGACTGTCTGAAATAAATGAGCTGAGAGACTACACTCACTAGGTGGCGATTTTGGTCTATTTAGCCAAGCTTTACAGAAAAGCAGGGAAGATATCCTAGTTTAAAGGTGAGTTTCTTATACAAAAGAAAAGGGAGTCTGGGCACAGAGCGGGCCACTGCACCCCAAGCTCCCATGAGGCTGGGGTGAGCCATCATGACTCTTTCAACCTCTGCCTTGAGCTTCTGCAAGCTATCAGGTTGTGAATTATCAGACCCAGGAGCTCAAAACCAAGGACCTAACACTGAGCCCTGCGAGCTTTCTGCCAGCTTGAATTTATTAACAACTGGTTTATGCTTACTTCTCTTCGTAACAACTTTTTTTGTTTAATTGTGCCTCCCTTCTTCTCAGTATTTATTCCAGTATAAATATGTACATATGTATAACAAGAAACAGGCTAAAGCAGGCTCTTCCAGCCTCTAGCCTATGAGCCACTCATTCCCAAACTCATCCCACTAGCCTTTTTCTTCTTGTGTCCTAGCCAAGCTCTGTTCTTGGGACTGGCACCAGTTCCAGGGTACCACCAATGCTCACTTGGAGCTGCTGTAATGCTCCCCCGTGTCTGCCAAAACACTATATTTTTACATATCACACCAGCACACAAATGACACATTTCACCAGCAGTTCAAACTCATCCTGCAATGGACCAGCTCCTTTCCTCAGGCATTTATAATGGATGAGCTCCCAAGGCTACAGCTCTCTTATTGTCAGCCTCCAAGAATACGCTTTGTACTGCTGAATAACCCCCACAAAGAGGCTCATGCTTTACCTTATTTCTTTGCAGACATTCAGTTCCCTGGAGTACAATAAATCATTTTCATCTGCATGTTTTCACAATGGTCAGACCTTTCAGTTGCTGCACTAGAGTCATGTTCTTCCACATCACTTCATTAATCTCTGTAGTATCCAGCTTCATGTCCTGAGCAGTAGTGGTTCTTCACATTAGAGTAAAGGTTTTCAGGTGCTTTACACTTGCTATATCTGCTTCCCAGAAGGATTAGGGCTGCTCCTCCTGTTAACTCTATTACTAGTTGTTGTGGGTTAACCACAACCCCAGTGAGCAGCTCAGCCCCACACAGCTGCTCACGCCCACACAGCCCCCCTCCTGGTGGGATGGGGGACAGAGTTGGATATGTGAGAAAACTCATGGGTTGAGATAAAGACATTTTAATAGGTAAAGCAAAAGTCGCACACAAGCAAAGCAAAACAAGGAATTCATTCCCTGCTTCCCATCGCAGGCAGGTGTGCAGCCATCCCCAGGACAGCAGGGCTCCATCACACATAATGGTTACTTGGGAAGCCAAACGCCATCACTCCAAATGTCCCTCCTGCTTCCTTTTTCCCCAGGTTTATATGCTGAGCATGACACCATATAGTATGGAACATCCCTTTGGTCGGTTGGGGTCAGCTGTCCCAGCTGTGTCCCCTCCCAGCTCCTTGTGCCCCCCCAGCCTCCTTGCTGGTGGGGAGGTGTGGGGGCAGAAAAGGCCTTGACACTGCGTAAGCCCCACTCAGCAGTAACGGAAACACCCCTCTGTTATTGACACTGTTTTCAGCACAAATCCAAAACATAGCACCATACAAGCTGCTAAGAAGAAAATTAACTGTATCCCAGCCCAAACCAGTACACCAGGCCAGTTACAGTTTTAGCTGATGCTACTACTTCCTTCTAATCACTGTAACTACAGTCAATATTCCTTTATCTTTTGCTATATTCATGGGGGTTTTTTTCTTTCTGTGTATTAAGACCAGAAAGAACAACTACGCAAGCTTCTTTCATTACTTCAGTAGCACCTATGAATCTTTGCAACCCTAGAAGTCAAAAATTTATTAATTAGCTAGTTTTTTGAACAATTTTGGTCTTAATTTCAAAGTGATTTATGTGTTTCAGGAAGCAGAATGGAATGAATTAAATTCTCAGCATTTATCAGCTTTGCTCTTATGTGCTCAGTTTTTATTCTAAGCTATATTATTCATATGAAAAAATGACATTTCAATAATGTGATACTCTCAGATTATTCCAAATGACTGCAACTGAAACAAGGAATTAAAGCTAATAAACCATATGTACTTCTTTTCTTGCCATCAAGACATACTCGGCCACTAAAATGCAAATAATTTCCGTCAACTCTCATTTTGCTGGTTCAATCATATGTATTTAAATACTAAATTTAGCAAAGAAAAAAAATAAATGCTAGGCTGTACAAGTCCACCCAATATGAAGCATGAGGCTCCTCTTCTTCCATTTCCTTCTGCTTCCATTTCACTAGTCCTTGGCATCCATTCCCTTCTTTTCTTTTGCCTTTTCCCAAGTTCATTCTTCTATACTGCTCCACCTTGCTCCCTTACATGTCCAGAAGAATATTTATAAAATAATCTCTGCTAATCTCCTCACCTCTTTATTACTAACATAAGCAACCCTGAGCTACTGCACAATACAGGGAAGTATCATGTTGTTGAGGAAGGAGAAAAAAACCAACAAAAACCTAGGTTTCAGCATTCTGGCTGGGTCAGAAAGGACACATTTACCACAATGACAGCCACAAACAGGACTCGGGAAAATTTTCTCAGAGCTTGAATGAACTCCAGAGCTGACCACCACGAAGTCTCGTATACATGTGATGTCAAAATAAACTGATGTCACGTAACCCAGGTTCCTTTTTACTGCAGCCTTCTGGAGTTTTTCCCCTTTCTTTGTTTTTTCCTGTTATTTGGGGGTCTTTTTTCCCTGTTAGCTACTTGTCTGAAGAACTTATTAATATACAACTGAAGTAACTTTAAAAATGTGGGTTTAACATTAAAAGTTTTTTCTTAGAATAAACATCATGTCTTTACTGTACCTTAGAATACTATGACCATGATCTAAATTTATGTTGAATTTCAATAAATTACTATAGACAGATAAATCAGCTTTGCTCTGAAAGGTGTAAGATTAGACATAATACTGACCTGATTGACTGGTTTCTGAGAAACCTGTGATCCTCTCATGTTTGGGATGACCTTAGGTCCTGGAGCCATGTTCACCTACCTCTACTTACCTTCAAAAGCATTTTTTCAGAAAGTCAATGGGTTCATCTCTGAATTCAGGTAGTTCCAGCTAGTAGCAGTTTGGTTACAAGGATTCCAGTTTGGCCCAACGACCTTTCCCTAAAACCTAGCAAGACCACTTTGCACTTCTGATCAGCTTGGTAACTGTCTTTGTAACCTGTCACTGCTATCAGAAGTGCCACTGGTGACATCTCACCACCCTGATAGCACTCAGAACCTGCCTATCAAGGAAAGACCACTTCACTGGTGTTACAGCGGTTTGCCCTGGCTGGATCCTGTAAAATGCCCTTTCATGAGCTTTCAAATCAGAATCATGATGCCGAGATCTACGACCCGGGAAGTTCCCAGCTCTTGCCCAGGTGGACATGCAGAGGACTAAGTATTTTTATGATGTGGAGACCTTGAGGCCATGATTGGCTGTAGATGCATGTCCTTTACATGCAGGCCTTACCTCTATTTTCCTGCATGTACCCAAGCCTCATACCTACATGTCTCAGTGTTTCAAATGATGGACCAGTCTTAAATTCACCATTTGCTTGAAGTCTCCAACCTCCGGATAAAAGATAAGTATTATGCAGAATAGCTTATATTGTAAATGCATATATAGACAAAAGAAATAAAAGATCTTTTATAGCTGTTTAAAGTTCCTTGAGATATGCTGTCTACACATACATAAATTTCTATTTTTGTAGCTTTTGGGGAGTTTTTTTGAGCAATGTAACTGTTGGTTTTCTTACATGTTTCCTTTTTTTGGAGATAGTTAACTAGAACATATTTATTAATTCATACCAGTTTAATCCAAATAATTCAGAAGACAAGATTTGTAAAAACAATACTGCTTTCTTTTGGCATTGTCTAAAACAAGCACGAAAAATTATTTGAAAGAGTGTTCTCTTTATAAATTTGCTACTATTTTAGAGGTAATTCTATTGTAAAACTCAAAGCCACAATGAAACATTTCCATTTGAGACAAAGCATTAAGGTCAATATTTTGCTTTACTGTTTAATTAGAAAAAAGATTATTCAATTGATTTTGTTGCCTGCCAGGAAACCCACCTAAGGTTCTCAATCTGCTTTCATATTTAAATGAAAATGAAGAATCTTGAGCATAAGGAGAAGATATTTTCAGCGGAGCCAGGCAGCTTTACATCTATTCCGAAGCTAGCCTTTGGATAGTAAAACCTCCTGTTGCTGCTATGAGGAGCTCTGGCTCTTTCCATTAGCTCACATCAGGCTTTTATTTCAGGAAAGTTTCAAACTTGTAAATGCTAGGTGTCACCCAGCACTCTGCTTGGTGCACACTCATGGAAAATTGTCATATACATCCTCAGAGGGCCAGCGGGACAGACCCTTAACCTTTCAGCCCCATACTGTTCTCCCACACACTGCTTTAGCTCTTGGTAGCTCACTGCTGGTTCATTTTGTTCTCATTTGGGAAGGATAATGAGAAGAGTCTCGCTGAGCCCTTACATCATATTAATAATTATATGGGGATAAACACAGTATGAATAACTGCAGGGTGCTATGTTGGGCAGAAATAACAACTGCCTATTTAAAACAGGATGCTTTTTCCTCTGTGCAATGAAAAGCGGGGGGGCGGGAAGGGAAAAGAAAAAAAAAAAAGGAGTTGCCGGAGAATGAGATGGGTTTCTGTTAGTTAAAATAAAAAAATAAATTTCTTTGTCCTGCACCATCTACTGAGTGTAGTTTTCTTGGGCTGAGATACTTCCACTAGTCTTGTTGACTCAGCAAAGACTGATGTATAGTTCACAAGCTATTTTTAGGAAATCCATCATTGCAGTGATAGTTAAGGAAGAAAATATTTAATAAAAGTTAGAGTACCAAATGAAACCATGTTTTAGAAAGTAAGCCATGAATCAGGCTGTGGGGGTACCAGTATAAGTTAATTATGCATGAGCTAAACTCACTGGCAAGAACCCCATTAATCCATTGAAAACCTAATAAAAGAGTCAATAACACTTTTCTAACCCATAAGTATGAAATCTACATCCAGAGTCTTAAAAGGAAAAGTAAATATCCACATTTCAGAACCTGAGTTACAATAGCTCTAATTAATAATTACATGATGCCATCATCCCCTTCTCCTACAGAATTGTTCCCCACTGTCTTTTCATTAGTCTTATTTCAAAAGTCCCAGGTGAAGAAATTTCTATCATTAAGTTGGCTTATCTATAATCAGCTTTAATTGTTGAGAAATTTTCTTCATATTCTCAGATATGAGTAGCAAGAAGGAAAGTATTAAATGTATTTATTTGCTTTGAAGTGTTTTCATAGATATGCAAGCATTGCATTGAGGTGCTCAAAGGATTAGACAAGCTAATTAAAAGTTCTCTGAGCTGTTGACATGGAGCTTGATGCAAGATCCACAAAAAGCTTTTCCAGCTCCCTCAGGAGCCAGCACATTGTTACTTGCTTATCCTCTAAGTACAGCTTGACAAGGAAGCACAGTTACAAGGACAGCCAGGCTGCTGTGGAATGGACACATGGACAGCACTGCACACACAGATGAAAAACTTCCGTGGGTGAGTAGTGAGAACATTCACAGGAAGCTTTGGAAAGGCTTAGTAGCTGCCATTTCTCAGGGTGCTTCTTCTGTTGACACATCAGTGACATCCAACACTACCCTGTTCTGCTTCCACGCTGTGACTTCAGATGTCAAGTTGTGACAGCACTTGTCTGAGCCATGACAGAATGTATCCTTTGATGACAGGAGAGAATATAGGTAGAAAAGATGAAAGATGTGTTGGCTGTAGCTCTAGATCCCATTGCTAGCATTGAATAGTCAGCCTACAGTTTTTGTCAGAGGGTCTCAGAGCACCATCAGAAACACACAGAAATGTCCAGAATTTGTTTGTATGCATTATAGCCTCTTGCCACTCTTATCTAAAGCTTCCTTCAATTAGTTAACAGTCTTCTGAGAATAAAAATAATGAAACTCAGTATTTCCCCTGGCCAGTACAATAAACAAGTGAAAAAGGAAGCAATCATCCAGTTATAACCCCACACATTTGTGTGTCCTCAGAATGTTTTCAATGCATCTGCTCCTCGTGGGCATTTGTGTTTTCCATAAAACGTGCCATTGCTTTAAAAAGGCTCAAGCTATTTTGTTTTATTGTTTTGTCATTCCTACCCACAGACTAAACCCATTTTCACATTATCAGACAAAGTAAGGAAATCAAAAAATAAAACAAGGAAATTGAGGCTTTTGAGTTCTCCCATTTATAATTGCCTTTCAAGAACCTTGAAAAACTCCCTTTTGCAATTTAGGAACAGCAATTTGTGCCAAAGCTGAGCACAAGCAGGATACATGCTCTTGCCTCAATTAGTATTGACTCGCTCATGGTCTGTAGTTGTAAACAATGCCAACTACACTTATCAGCAACAAAAATAGAACTAATCAATAATGGGTCAGGAGGACCAGCAGTACGCTCAGCTTCTGGGAATACAAATCCTTGGCAAGAAAACAGAACTTCAGCTTCAGACTCTGTAACTGCAAGACTCTTTGAAGTATTGGAACCAGGTTTAGTTTGTAATCTCAAAGTATATCATATAGCTCATCAGATATATAAGATATATGATATAAATGATTGGTGATGTATATATCATATAGCTTGTCATAGACATATAGTTTCTATATTGTAGATATAGATACAATAGTATATATTCTATATCTACAACAAGCTACATGATATATAATTAATCAATCATATATATCATATAGATCTATATGATATATATCTTATATAATGATTGATATCATAAATATATATGATTGATGATATATATATAGCTCATCGTAGATATCTAATATCTATATATCTATCTACAATATAGATATTATATGTCTATGAGCTATATGATGTATATATATCATCATCAATCTCTCTCTCTCTCTCTCTCTATATATATATATATATCTTCAATCTCAATAGCTCCCACCAACACAATTATTATTATTCTTGTTATTATTATCATTCCAATTTCCCACTGACACAATCTTTTTTCTAGAACAAGTGGTTGTGCAATTCACCAAAAGCAAAACGGACATCCTAATCACTCTATGCTACTCAAAACAGAATGAGAAAATATGTGCAGGAAAGTTTGTCAATAGGAAAGTATCCGAAGTTTCTGGTCTTGTGCTAGAGGAACATGCAGGCCTGATCCTGTGCAGAGCCATCAGTTTATGTCATTAGCATTAGCAATAGCTGTACTTGCCATTCATACTAAGCTGCATACAGGACTTTTGATTAAAGTAGAGGTTTATCTGCTGGGCGAGAGTCACTATGCCCACACCATGACAAGAGAGATTCTGTATCACATGGCCACCCCTACCTAACCAGTATTATATCATCTTAAACACAAATCACCAGTACCATCTCTATTCTCTAATGAATATAAAAACATAGATTTTAATGGCCATTATACCCATTCTTATTCATTGTTAGCGAACTGCTGCTGCCAATAGCATTTGCATTACCAGTGACTGCATCAGACAGTAAAAAAAGGCTTTGGCGGCACTAGTCAGCCACCACTGTGGATATAAATCTCCTGCAGCAAAGACATAAATAACATCAGAGTCTGAATACAGTGCAGAGAGTAGTCCAACTATATGTTATATATGTTATGCTAATATCAAGTATTATAGAAAACTGATGCCAAGCAGAAAATACAGAGCTCTGAAAATAAACTCTTTGTTTCTTCCTTGCTATCAGCCATTTGTGGAAAAGTATTAAGTTTAGTATGAGGTGCTAAACCATGAAGATTCTTGTAAAGAGAGTATTGAAGAAGTCTTCTTCTCAGCACAGAACAGGAGAACCCTGTTGTCATCAACCTGGCTTTCGTTTTTTTATCTGTGGCACTTGAGAATTCACATTAAAAGTTGCAGCTATTAGAAATTATGTGTAAGTAGTGACCTTTGACTATAGCGTGTACCAATTCAATAAATTAAATCAGCTAAATGTAAAAATAAAATTGTGTTTCCCTTGGGTATGTCAACAGTGCTTGCCTTGCAGGGATTCATCTATGTGTAATAACACTCTGTTCAAATCTGCATATGAATATACTATCTTTAAAAAAAAACCCCCAAAAAAACCCAAAAAACCCCAGCACATTCTTATTCTAAAAAAACCTTAACTCCCTTGGTGATTGCTGTATCTTGTGAAAAAATTGCAGGGTGCTCAATCAAGCCAACTAGAACATAAATTATTGGATGTGAGGAAATCAATATTTTATTAGAAGTACAAGGCTTACTATGATGAACAATGCAGAAATGTGCCTTTCTGTTTATAGGTAAATCATTAGGTTTCCTAAAATAGACAAGGCTGCTAGACAGCTGATGTCTTCAGCTCAGGGCAATGGGGATTATAATATAGGCATAAAGGAGGAAGGTACAGAATGGGAAATGTAGCTATAAAAATCCTCTTGAAGAGAAAGGAGAAGGAGGAATGTGACTATACAACCAATATGCATCTGCCTTCTACTTTCAGATCTTCTCTTGAACCTTATACTAATGTTGTCAGTGTGCAAAGTTATTAAATATTTTGCAATGCTGTTTTTCATTGCAAGCCAATTCTGAGTGGTGCTGAGCATCTGAGACTCCAACTGCAGTCCATTTGCCGACCCTGAGAGGTCCTTGAAATCCTGTTAAGGCATTAATTACAGCCTATCCAGAAGCTTTGAAGAGCAGGATTCGAGACAACATGGTCCTAATGGGAATGGAGGCTGCTGAGCTCCAGACAGACACTTGAGACCTTGCAGAAGCAGGATCTTGCTACCTGTGCTGAGGAAAGTGCAACATGTGAGCTCTTTCTGGGCACGTTAGGGAGTGAGCTGTCAAATGTGCACAAGCCCCGTGGCAAACTGGTGCCTTTTAAATCATAGTGCACTCTAGGGCCCCAACACAGGCTTCTGCAGACATCCTTTGGGCATAGGTATGTTTTTGGCATATTTCAAATATACTTCTCTCTTCCCTCAAGCTGTCTTTTTTCAGGTAGATATCATGGTGAAGAAGTAACCTCACAGGGTTGCAGGATGCTGTCGAAATGACCATTCTCATATTTGCACTACCAAACCTCACTATTGATTAAAATATACTTGATGAATTCTGATAATTCCCACATGCAGATCACAGGAAAGCAAGAAGAGGTTGTTCTAAGTGGAAGGACTCAATTAAGTGGGATTACTGGAAATTTACACTGTTACCGAGAGCTGAATTTTGCCTGAAATCCCCTGCAGAGGGTACATCAGGAATATTCCCTTCTCAAACCTAGACTTGGTGCAATCTGTGAACTGAACAGAAATCAGGTTAGAGAAGTGATTAATGATATCTGTAGTAAGGTATATTACTTATGTCTCTTTTTCATCATCTTTTCTCAGCATATAAATATTTTTTTCATGGAGTAACTTCTTCCCAAAATCAATATCAGTGTACAAAAGGCATAAACTGGCTCCCGTCAGACTGCAAGGAAAGATTCCTAGTGACTTTGGTAAGATCTGGGCTACATCCTACTTCACAAAATGAGTAGCACTTGTGATACTAGTCATGGTAAGTTCAAATTTTAAATAGAAAATAGTATTTAATCAGTGTGATTCACTTTTCCAAAACAGTGTTATTGCTAAAGGTTTCATTTGGTTAGGCTGGTTTTCTGGAGTATCTCAAGTATTACTACAATGTTTTGAAAACACTGTGTTGCAAATCTAACCGTATCTTCAGCATTACCAAGAGCTGCCTTCATCATGCAAATTCTGGCATTACTGTACTGATCACCACTTCAGAAGACAATATGGTACAGCACATTCTGCCACCAATGTGCTTGTCACCTCACTGTCACTACAGAATGACTTTTTTGACTAGAAACTGTGAGTGTCTGGGAAGCCCTATCAGTCAGTCCAAAATAAACCTAGACACCATTGGCAGTCATACGTGGACGTGTTATGCAGTTTGTCACTCTGGCATAATATTCTGGAAGTAAAATACTGCCCTTGGCTATTCCTGTGCAGCTGTGCTGCCAGTGCTTGGGCTGGGATACGGATACGCAGCGCTGAGAGCACGCCTGCCTTCTCAGCCAGATTATTTTGGTAATTGCTGGTGATTGCTCTGAGTGCCACACTGCAGGCTGTTCCTGCTGGCAAGAAATTAGCCCCAGTAGTCTGCCCCAGTGTAAACCAGTATGTACAACATGAACCACGCTCAGATCCATCTGCTCGAATCCATCTTTTTCCATCTGCCACCATGCTGTATACTATCCATAGGACATTGCTTCAGAATTATGAATCATCCTCTCTAGGCTCTGGATATCCTATTGTAACAGATGAACATAACATATATTCCATTATAATCACTCTGGCTATAGCTGTCCTTTGTTATATTAATGAGTTAATAAGAAAAGAGCCAACTAGCTGACATTACTAAATTACTGACCTTTCAAGTAAAAAAGCCTTAAACCCAAGTCTGCATTAGTAACACAAAAGAAGGCATACTGGTGAAATGAAGTGTTTCCTCATTGTTTCACTGGAAATCGGTATGTGAGGTATAATCCAAATCTTTGTTAGTACCACTAACTATGGCAGAGTAATTCCTAGAGAGAGCAAGTCTAATGTAAATACATGGGATGTTCAACAGTGATGAGATTTTGGCAATATGCCGGTGAATAGAGAGATTTTAATTTATTAGTAGCGAAGCACAGATGAGACCACAATAGGAGAGAAGCATCTCTCTGCCGCTTGTTTTGTATGATAAAATCTTAACTGAGTGTCAAGTTTTAAAAAATGTGAATTGCTTTCTGCTGCACAGTCCAAATTTCACAAAAATTGTCCAGGGGCTAGAAAACCATATTGCATGTCACACGCATTCAATGTATTTCATTACCCAAAAAGAAAGCAGAGGAGTAATTTGATCAGTTCCTTATGCATTTACACATTGAAAGCGTATGTGTGACAGGAGGCAGCTTCTCTGCCTGGCTAGCCAGAAAGGCATCGCGGGACCAAGTGAAGGTGCAGTTTGACAGTCACATATGAAAAAAGGGCCGAGTATCCTTGTGATAGAAGTGTTGAAACATTGGTAATTTCCCAGCACCATCATTTGGAGTCTCTACAATGATGTGAGACAGCATCAAAAAATCTATAATCCATTTTTTTCAGTAAATATTCTGTGTATAAGGCTATAAACTAGATAAACAAGATAGGCTGTGCTGGCCCTTGAGTCGGTGAATCCTCTCCACTTATCCTGAATGCAAGCAGAGATTTTCTAGGGTGGCTGTAGGAGCTAAAGCTGTCCCTTCTCCTACACAGCTAGCACGGGAGTGTGTTTTATCTGCTCTGTGCAACTGCAATGAGTGATCTACAACTATGCCTATTTATAATAGGAGACAGCAGGAGAAACATTATTTTAGAGCTACAGGGTATTTTCTGTAATACAGTCTAGGCTAACATCCACGGCCTGAGGCATTTCAGAATCAAAGAGCACAGGGGGTCTCCAGGCCTCTCACTCATTCTCTGAATTTCCATTTGTCCAGCAGTACTGGCAGCTGCTGGTTCCCCTTGAGCTATCAGTTTTTTCTCTTCAATTGGTTGTTTCCACTGGATGTGAGGAGTGAGTTGTGTGCTGGTATCCAGATAGGTGCCCTCACTATAGCGAAAGCTTTCTAATTCTGCTGAGGATGAACATTTCTTCAGTTATTTTGCTGAACTCTTCATTGGTAATGTTTTTTTGGTTTTTTTTTCCCATCAACATTCCAAAACTTTCAAAGGAACCAGTTACTGTATATTTGCTTGGTGGTGTATATAATGCTTCAGTGCTCAAAGTGGCAAAAACAGTCTGCATTTTACATAAGCAAATGATTTTTGAAGACACTTGCCCATCTAACTTCAGAGTATGTAGGACATTGCCAGACCCACAGTTTCCTTGCCTTATAAGGAATCTTCATAAGAATCTACATTCTTAGGTCCTTGCTTCCATGCAAATACAAAGCCAGCTTGCTCTGAATATCGAAAACCAGGACTAAAATGTGCTTTTGTACTATGGCTGTGGTAAGACCTAAAGTCAATTAATTTATTATTTTTGATAAGTGACAGAATTCATTCTCATAATTTAACAGTTTTTATCTAAACCGTTTATTTTGTTTTCTGTAATCTCTTATTTGCTTTCAATTCCACAGTGGCTAATTAAGCTTTTTAAGCAAATCCAGAAAAGAGACAAGTTCAGCAGAACTAGCTGATATAACAATCATAATGCATATTTTTATAATGCAGATTTCTATTAATAACTCTTAGTCTGAGTAATTCCAGACTATAAAGAAGTGCTTTCCCTGCATTTATTTAAGATTTGTACTAATGGCTTTAAGCACTGTATCATCATTAATAATAATTAGATTCCTGAATCATTAAAGGAATCACTTCTGCAGCAGTTCAGGCTGTTCCTTCACCTGTAAAAATCTTTCCTTCACTTACAGTGCTGAAGGGAGGGCTCTGAGTCTCCCCGTGTTTTGCCATTGCTGGTAATTAGCAGCACTTGCTGATTAAGCAAACCCAAGACACAGCTTTCAGCTGAGCCATCAGAGGAAGTCTGCTCTGTGGTAGAAACATAGCTAGTAAGGGACCTTCTTTGCTTTGAGAGTACTCTTGATGGTACACTGGCACAAAGACCTACCTTTTGTATCCTATAGCAAAGGGACTGTGGTGGGTTGACCTTGGCTGAATGCCAGGTGCCCACCAAGCTGTTCTATCACTCCCCTCTGCAGGATGGAGGGGGGAGAAAATAAGATGGAAAAAAAAAAAGAAAACTTGTGGGTTGAGACAAAGGCAGTTTAATAGAAACAAAGCAAAGCCATGTGCGTGGAAGCAGAAAAGCAAAATATTTTGTCTCTACTTCCCATCAGCAGGCAGTATCTCTCCACTTCCCTGGAAGCAGGGCTTTCAGTACATGTAGTGGTTACTCCAGAGGACAAACATAAATAACGAATTATCCTCCTTCCCCCTCTGTTCTTCTAGCTTTTATTTCTGAGCAGACGTCGTATGGTATGGAATATCCCTTTGGTCAGTTTGGGTCAGCTGTCCTGGCTATGTCCCCTCCCTAGACCTTCCTCACCCCCAGCCTACTGGGGCAGGTGAAATTTTGGAGAGACAGCCCTGATGCTGTGCTACCATCAACACCTGTTGTGTTATCAACACCTTTCTAGCTACTAATACAAAACGCAGCAGGATGAGGGCTGCTATGGGGAAAATTAACTCCATCTTGGACAGAACAAATACATCTCTCCTTGTATTCAAAGCACTTTCTCCTCCTAATTATTCATCTGTTAGGACACAGAAAGAAGCAGCTGATTACTATGACTGATATATTGAAGGAGAAAAAAAAACTTTTCCACTATTTCCATTACATGCAGTTGCCATTCTTTAAATGTATTGCACATGTGCAGGTGGCAGGAGATAATTGATCTTCACTGAATTTCTAGGTAATAGCTTTAAAAGTTTCCCTGGAGACAGCACTATCATGATGGATTTATTTATTGAACAACCATGAGACACCTAACAAGTTTCAATTTAAAAAATTCTTCCCTCAACCTGCAGTTCTTCATTCCTCTTGAAAAATCCAATGGAATATCTTTTGACAGAAATAATGTAGTTCCATACTTGTACACTTGTATGCATACATCCACCCAACATTTGATTCAAGACCACCATTAGTTAAATTATGCTGGACATTAAAGAAGTATAAAAGCCAGTTTCAGACTTGCTGTAATAAGATGTAAATCCAGATATGGTTTATTCATGCTCTGAATTTGTCTTGTGTACTTCAAGGTCTAGTACTAGTTATTTGTAGGATTAATTTGGAGATATCCCACTAATGGAAAAGAGTGTCAATGCTTGTTATATCACACTATGTAATATTTAGGTTTATAGAAGGAAAAAATATAGTTTATATTAACCTTAAAATGTCCAAAGGGACAGAGTTTTAAAGTTGTGATGCACAGGCCAAAGAAATACCAACACAGAAATAAGTAATTCTAAGGGAGCTGAGGACAAAGGCATCCTGGCAGCGTGTGGGAATTCAGCTGCAGTTTGAAGACAACTCTTATAGCAACAAACAATACAAGACACTGTTACGAGTTTAAAAAGGAACTTCAGTCTAACAAGAAGTGATGTTACTATTTCCATACGTCCACATTGACAAACATGAGCCACATTTAGCTTTTTTTGCCCTATAGCCTCCAACATGAATGGATCAAAATGCTTTATGAAAAACAGTTAAACCAGCACTTCCACAAAGCACTATAGACCGACAGATTAAGATTTCAGAACTGGAAAGACTGAGAACCAGAGTAATTTTGTGTGCCTCATTCATTCTCCATATTCAGAAATTTGATCCGTGACTCAGATATATAGACTTGCCCTGATGCTCTCAGGCAATGGCAGAGAATGGAGACCCCAACCATCTCCAGGATCAATGCTGCTGTAACCTCCACAGCTGCACAGCTGTCTCCCTAAACCGTCAAAGAAGAAGTGAATTGGTGACATGGTTATGGGTCTGTTGCAAAGTTTGTACAAAATCTGTAAACAAAATCAAAGCTCACTATTCTCAGAAGGTAATAATTGCCAGACTGAATTGGAAAACATTGTTATAATTAGTTCACTTGGTTGACACTTTAGTCTCTATAGGCATAACACAGTGACTTTTCATTTTGAAACACGGATGTGACTGTGTCTTCCAACTCTTTATCCATTCCACCATAACTGAGCATGAATAATATGCACTGAAAGCCAAATGTCACCCAAACTACTGTCATTAAGAATGAACCAACATCTATCTGTGTAGCTGAACTATTGCTGAACCTGCAGACTTAATAAATTCTTGTCACTAAGAAGCCTATCAGCATTGTATAATGACATGCAAATGAGTAAGAATTGTTCCGAATGAGAAGTAGTAGACAAAAAAAAAAAAAAAAAAAAAAAAAAGCACTGCATATCAAAATATATATCTAGAAAGCTCTTCTATTTCTGGTGGGGTTCTCAGCCAGATCATTATGTAAGTCACTTCATGTACCTGTGCCTCTCTTCTTAGTCCCTTCTTTTTCTATTTAGGCAGATAATTCTCACCTGTAACTTAACAGAATACATGTAATTAGATTATGTTTTGGTAATGATTAGATAATAATGCCTACTAAGGTGAACAAGACTAACTTAAAAATTATAGACTTAGTCAAAATGAATCTTTACATTTTTATATCAACAGAAGAAAATAATGGCAGCTAGCAAGACTCCCTGTTCTGCTTGTCCCTCCTTGTCTGGAACAAATATTAAAGATCTCAAAATGCTCCACAGAATGAATTCATCAATTTTATTTTGAAGCAGGAAAACTTAAGACACACTACGCAATTCATGTGAAGTCATACGGTTAAGCATATATTTCAATGATTTTGTTCAAGCATCATATGCTTTTTAATTTCTAACTCAGCCCTGTTCACAGCCCTATGGCTTACATCGCCTTTTAATCCACAACGATGCTTGTACGTACTCCCTTTTGTATTCACTCAGAGCTGAACACAAATGTGTATTTATACTTCATTTTCTTCTGCTGCTGTGTGTGCATACAGATAATACTTATGATTGTCCAGATGACTACAATTTCATCATGTGAACCGTTTTGAACTTTCAAATACATAGACAGAAAATTATTCAGAACCCTAAAAGCTCCTGATTATTTCTAATTAAATATTGGAATGTAGAGTTACAGTAATGCTACTATATAACCCAGCCAACAAACACAACTATGAAAAATCCTTCCAAATACTTTTAAACCTTTACTACTTATTCTCCTTGTCAGTAAGTGTTGATTATTAATTTAAACTAAAAGCAGTGAAAGAGAAAGTGCACAGTCAAGGCAGCCTGCTATCAGCCTCTTTACACTAATGGCTTGGAAGATACTGTTAGTATGCTCATACCCCTTGGCTGAAGAATCAAATTATTTTAGCTTTCATACAGATAGCATTCAAGTAAATTACTGGAGGTGCCCTTTACCACTTGGTGCATTGCCAATTACCAAATGCCATTACTTTCAAATGCAATGAAATGTTTTAGTACCACAAGGTTAAAGAGAAAACCTATTTGCAATGAATGAAAGGGCAGAAAATGTCACATACAGAAACAGAAAGACAGATTGAATAGTTACAGCAGAAGTCAAAGGTCCAAAGTGTAGATGAGCTGGTTTCCTCAGTAAGATTGCTGACTGTGAATTAAATGGGATATTCACCTGAGGTTCAGGAGAATCTGCACAGTAAAGGATTTTGAAGTATATGCTAAATGCTTTATGCAGGTTCCTGTGAAGGAGATAGAACTTTAAAAATTTACTTTCATGTGACATTGCATTTAAAACATATCAAAGAAAAAACTTTAAGTAGAAAGTTCTGTGCTGTGTCAAGTCAGCCTTTCTGTATCTCAATAATGCCCCTTTACTGTATGGATTTTGTTGATTTGGGGATTTGGGGATTTTTGGTGAAACAACTACAGCATGTCAGATTTACAGATTTATATTCAAAAACTGGATTCTGTAGGTAAGAATTACCTTTGAGGAGAAGTTACCTTCTACTACCTCATATTTTCTTATCATAAAAGGCATTTTGCAATCTAAACTGAAATAATTCTAGATTAAAAGCAGCCAAAAAGTCTGGAGTCCAGTTTCCATGAAAAAGAGTCCCAGCTTGAAGTATAGATGTAAGTCTGGAGCATTGAATCTCTACAAAATGGCCACTGTCTTCAACACAATGAAATTATTAGGTGTATAGAAAATGCTGGTGCTTATACAGGTGCACACACTGCCTATCAAATCCAAGAAACACCACTGACATCAGAAGAGGCTTTCCAGATATATTCGCTATGATCTATCCACAATTGTGAGTAACAACCAGCAAAATAAAAGTAACAAGCATGTAGTCAGAAATAAACTGCCCAAGTTATTAAAAATAAGTAAACCTGGATATCTTATTTCTCTGCACCCACAAAACTTGGCTCTGTAGAACAGCTATAGATTTTGTCTTTTGTTGTTGTCATTTTAGCTGTAGTACCTATTCCCCAGCACTCCCATCCACTTGTCATTTCATTTTCCTCCAGCTAGTGATTTACGCTTTTCCTTCTGTCTAATAGTGTCTGATTTCAATTACTTTACTTCCTTGGAAGTCCAGTTCCTACAATGAATTGAGAAACTGCCATTTTCTTTATTACCCTTGGCACTTTATTTTAACACAAGCATCCCATATATCATGGCATCTCCAAAAGGCTTGGGCCTGCTACCTAAAATTGCTTTAGCTGTACATTTTGCCATTCACATTCCCTTTTCTATTTGATTTCTCCCTTTCAGAGTCCTGAAACTCCTTTAAAAACTTGTCCTGGTTTTGCTAGCATAGAGTTAATTTTCTTCTTAGTAGCTAGAATAGCTGTGTTTTAGTTTCAGTGTAGGATTTGTTATGAGATTATTGATAAAGTACTAATGTTATTAGTTGCTGCTGGAGCTCAAGGTCATGGTGTTTGGCTGGTTCACAGCTGCATTAGGACTGGGAGGGGGAAGCGCAGTGAATAGCAAAGCCCAAAACTGGCATTTGGATGTGCCAATGAAATATTCCAGATCATATCCCGTCACGTCAGTACATTAACCAGGGCTGACCGGAAGACGGGGGTATTCTCTTGGGGATCACTCAGGCTCACTCTTCCAGGATTGTAGTTTTGGTTTCAGGACTGTCTCTGCTCCAGGATTGCTGGCTGGGACAGGCTGGGCATTGGTTGGTGGGTAGTGAGCAATTGCCCTGTGCATCACTCAATTGTATATTCTGTTATCACTGTTATTATCATTATTATTTTATTTCAATTAGAAAATTGTTTTTATCTCAACCCATGAGTCTCCTTGCCCTTTTTCTTCCAATTCTCTCCCGTGCTCCCTGGGGGTGGGGAGAGAATGAGAGAGCAACTGTGTTTAGCTACAAGCCAAAGGAGTGAAACCACTCTACTTTCAAAAACAGCTTTCTGTGACACATAGACATGTGAAAACCTTTCTATGTCAATTAAAAACATATTGGGACAGTAGAAATGTAAGACCAGAAGACAATATATGAGCTCCAAAAACTCGGCTGTACAGCGAGATGTGCAGAAACATCCACGAAGTACCTATTCCCCCTTATTCCCACACACCATAAAACATCTCCTCAAACCCTCCTAACAACCCTAAACCTTTAATAAAATACCCACAGGCACAACTCCAAAAAAAAAGATGGAGAAAGCAGGTGAACTCAAGGACATTATTAATGCTCAAGGTCCTTTCCCTAGCAAGGAAACTGTAAGACAAAAGAGATCCAAAGCTGTGATCCCATCCTACACAGCCATGGAGGAAACCATGAAGACATGAAGCATAGACTGGCCAGCTACTGCCACTCTGAGCTGGAGAAAACTTCCCACCAAACTCCAGCCACAAGAAGGAGTTTTAACTTAGTTTCCTTTTTAAGCTTCACATTATATTTCTAACTGTGTGTACAAAATATTCTAATTAGAAAACTTTATCAGCTTATGCACAGTATCATATAAAGCCTAATTACTTTGAAGGCAGGGCATTATTTATCCCTGTCAGCCCTGAAGGTGTATTTTATTAATATACAGTTAAATAGCAGTCTCCCCTGGAATAAACTTTAATCCTTTGGCATATATGCGGAAAACCTGTGACCCGTGTTGGGAAGTGCTCTATATTCGGGCTAGTTTATTTGATGGATGGAATATGCACAATCAATGCCACAATGCTACTTGCGTACAATGTTAGCAATTCACAAGGCTACTTTCATTCAAAACTAGTCCAGTTTTCAGAAACAATGAAGGTAAACTGACTTCGAATGGTTGAAGTCCCTCACAGTTTCATTCCCCATTTCATCCCCCAGTTTCCCCTTGAATGACAGTTTTTCCAACAAGTGACACAACTGGCTATGAGACAATATTTCAGCACAGAGAAGCAGATAGAAATATAGAGACATGGTATCTGAGGGATCTGCACTGGGTATTTTCAAAGAAGAATGACATGAGGCCAGTCCAACCTTTCTCTCCAGTTAAACATGTAATGAGGGTATAACTTACTAAGTAAATCCTGCTTACTAATACATCACTTAAAACAGCAAGCTAAAAGTTTATTTTTCAAGCCTTGTACCCATGACAGTGGCTCTCACAGCTGAAAAAGAGAGAGTCAAGGAAGCACTCAGTGGCAAGAGTGAGTAAAGGAGTGGAAAAAGATTAATATATGAAAGATCTGGGGTGGGTCTCAGTTTCAAGCACACTAACAAGTCTACCATACGTGTCGTTACCTGAGCTGACTGACAGCTCTCTCAGTGGCCAGTCTGCCAAGCTATGAAGAACTGAAACAAAAGCAGTGCCTTGTATAAAACCATCAGATGTATAGGTAAAAGAGGTTCGAACAGGAGGCAAACATTTCAAAAGCCAGATCGTTTGTGCTCCTAAATCCTTTATACGGTTTTAACAATCCCCCCTGAAAGACATTCCACATTTCTAGAAGCAGATTTATGTATGTCTATAGGTTTGATAAAGGTTTGAAGGGTGCAGAAGCAGCTAATATTTTTAAAGTGGAACTGAAGAAAAATAAAATAAAAAAAAATGAAATTATTAACAACATCCCTGCTTTTCTAGAAGGAAGAAGAGAGAAAGCCAGTGCAATGCAAACTGTGCAGGCTGGATTTTCTCTCTGCCCATGTACTGTAACCAAACCTACATGTGCACAAGGCTGGGCTTTGTCTCTCTCAAACAGAAGTCAGTGCTTCTTGTTAATTATCTACATGCTACAGACAGGCTCTATGTGATTAGGATTGAAGTCTAGAATCAAGCAGGAACTGAAGGCTGTCAGTGAGATGCAGAGCTGTTATTAAGGGCTCCTGAGCTGCCCACTGTACCTCTAATCCCCTGCTGTCATTTCCAGCCACTCCTCCTTCCCCAGCAAGGTAAATCAGGAATACTCTCCTGAAATCAAAGGAACAGCAGGAGAGTTAAAGATAGAGTAAGGGCATGGAGAATCAGACCTGTCTTTTCAAAGAGCTGCTCTGGAGAGACAGAAACCCTGATCTGCAGCAGGTAAGGTCGTAAAGTACAAAACTTTCAACAACAGTAGAAGGAGCAAAGGAAACCACAGATAAAGCATGTTTCTCTCTCTGTAAAATTAGCAATTTTTTAAAACTTGCTCTTATATAAAAAAAGAGCTTTTGAAGTTTGAATTGAAAAAAAGAAAAAAAAAAAGAAAGAAAGAAAGAAAAAGCAGCGTTTTTTGCTTTTACCAAAGCTAGTTATTTGCTCCAATTGAATTTTAGCTCCTTTCAAAGTCTCCTCTACAAAATTACTCAAAAGGATGGGGAAAGTATCTGTAAGTGAACCAGAGCTTTGAACCAAAAATCAAAACCGGAAGATATGAGTTTCCTTGCATATACAGCAATTATTAAAGGGAAAAGAGATTTTGATTACAGGAAGACAGCTGATTTTGTTTTACTCAGAGTCAATTAAGAACTTGTGTGGTTTGCTAGATCATAAAAGAGACATCTTATAATACAACTTTTCTGTAGCTGTCCAAAATCTGAAATCCACTGGAGCCAGTGAGAATCCAAGAAGAAAGGAGTTCAGTATAAATCTCTGACTCTTTTTTTTCCATACTCCCTGTTGATATTGCTGATCATTATATATAATAATTGTCTCTAAGTTTTGCACAGTTTATAAACAATTTCAGAGGGATCTTTCTACCTGTGTTTTCAGTAGGCAAGAGAGATCATCATGCATGGGAAACATCTTTAAATAACCAGGAAAACAAATGCACCTAGCTAGCCATAAATTAATGGGAATATAATCTATAATTGTCACACAGATTCTAATAATCTCTCTTGTTTCTTTCCATCCTTTATGAGAAAGGCAGCCAAACAATCTGGCAAGCACTGAGTGTATTAACTGACACCCTTGGAAGCCCAAGGATCTAATGGCTATGCTGCAGAGAACTGGGACCATTAGGCTTTACTTTCCTACTGCATCATACAAACATACGTCGCTCCTATTGCCAGATCACTTCAGCTCCCTGTACATTCATTTATTTGTACATTACTTATGGGAGAAAAATGGGAGCAAAATACCTCACAAGGATGCACTGAAACTTAATTTATCAGTGTTTATAAAACCACTTGAGACATGCATATGAAAGCATATACATGAAGTATATAGTATATTATTTTCAAAACCATTTGCAAGGACTGATTTCTCATTGCCTCTTCTATTACATTTGTATTTGGGCTGCTTTGCAGACCCAGACTGCGCTTGGTTCCCATATGTACCAGGAGAGATATTTAAATACTGGACGTTTTTCCATGGCCACTAAGAGCAGTCCTATTCTTGATGCATTGTATTACTGCCATGGAGCTAGATGGTTAATGTTATTATTGTCATCTTTCTGCCAACCACTGATAGACAGCAACAAGGGCTGAGTTCAACTTTAAAGGGATCACTAATAAAATGCCAGCTGGAGCATCTGCTGAGAAACCCAGGGAAAACAAAACTCAATTTTCTGTCTTGACAGTTAGCTTAACAATATTATCTTAAAGGGAGGAAAGAAAGAAAAAGAAATAAAGGAGATAAAGAGAGCACTGCACAACATCTAATTCCAGAAGTACAACAATATTAGGCACTGCTTCCCACCAAGGCAGCCGTTTGCCCAGTCCAGTGCTTTGCCCCCTGCAGCAACACTGCAACTCCAGCCGGCTGTAGTCACAGCTTTTTTCTTTCTCAGCCCTGATAGGTGTGGAGAACTTAGGGTAAAAGCATTTTTGGGCTCCCATGTTAGGACTGTATTCTAGACTGCCCATATCCCAGGACAAGCACAGGCTCAGGGCAGCTTTAACTCACTATAATGGAGAGTCCACTCTCCATGTCCTACTATTTTCACAACATTTCTGCTAAGATAGCTAGTAAAAAGACCTAAATCTATCCTTAGTCAGTAAAGTGACATAATTTGCAGGCCTGGGGGAGATCTTCCTATATTTTTGTCTGATAGTGAGTTGGATATCACACCATGCCCCAGCATGTTAATACGTTCAGGTAAAGAACAGGAGAGAGCAAATGATGGACAGAGACAGGTATACACAATCCTTCATCAGTTTGTTTTACCTGCCTTAACTTGATTTTTAATCTCTCCTGCGGTTGTTGGCTCTTTTCCCATTCTTCCACACTTTCTTATAAAGTGTCACAACAGCCAAAACAATATGACCAAGCTTATTCCATATGGTATCCCAAGAATTAGTTGGGCTTGATTTCTGGTCCATCATGGCTCAAGCTGCATTTGAACCAGTGAACTGGAAGCCAAAGGCTTGTTTTCTAGGCATTACTAGTCTTTTGAGTCATTCACTTCCTGGGGTATCAGGGAAAATAATTATTCATTGTCATTATAATTGTTCTGATCCATAATCAATGAAAAGCAATCCTGGCAGATGGTCTGTGACTGCCTAGGTACAGATAAACACTACACAAGGTCATGAAACTCTTTGTGCTGTAACCTTTAGCATTATGAAAGGATTATTCAAAGCTGTATGATACGCAAATAAATAAGAAAAAGGGACTCACCTAAGCATTAATTGCTGCCTAAAGATCATGTTAAAGATATTGAAAAGTTCAAACATTCTTAAATTAGTGAGAAATCCTCTGCCTTTCTGGACCAGTATTCTTTAGAATAAAGAAGCTAAAGGATCATTTCTTAACACAGCAAAAACTCATCAAGTTAAAAAACAAAGCCTTTGTTTGAACAAAGGCTGACTGGTGCTAGTAGGAACCTTTTTAATGTTTGGAACTGTGTTTTGTACACATGCTAATAATTTTTAGAGGTCTTATTTGCCTTTCTAGAGAGTAGCCAGAAGATATCCAGTCAAGCTTAACTACCACCTTCCTTAATTTAGGTCTGAGGCAGAAAACCACCAACAAAAATTACTGAAGACCAGGATTCCATCAAAGGAAAAATCTTATTCATGAGTTGTTGGAATTCCAGCCTTTTTTGTGCTTAATATGCCTGGGTTTTGTTTGTGGTTGATCTTTATGATCAGGCATAAAAAGCCTGATTTTCACTCATAAAAAGCCTGAGTGTCCAGAACTCCATCTAGGTTCCAATAGAGGTGCAATATTCATCCTTCTTAGAAAAGAGGCACTTACTTGAATGAATAGTGTGTCATCACCTCTGTAATTTCTGCGTTCTGAATAACTTAAGCTTCACAGTTAAATCCTGATTCCCTGAAGGCTGCGCCCATATGTTATTGGAAAGGTAATTTACCCTGGATTAGAAAAAAAAAAAAAGTCTTTTATTTCACCTGTGACCCTTTCATCACAACAGGTTAGCGCCGGCTGTGCAGGGTAAGTAATTGTGCAGGGCTGGAGGCTGAGCAAGGGGCTCACAGCTGCTCCAGACCCCAGCCCATGCCTATGGGCAGAGACATGCCTGATTTCACACAAGCAAAGGAGCCTGGGCACTTCTAGTGTTTTAGCTTTCTCCCTGCCATTGTGCTGAAAATCTATATCCTTAATTTTCTGTTTCTGTTGAACAGTTATAAAGCAGGGGGTGAAACAGATGGGAAATCAGATACCCTTTTAACACACTCCAGTGGAAACTCACAGACTGGTGTTTCAGATCTGAATATAATGAAATTAAACGGTAAGAACAAAATAGCAGTTTTAAACACAGCAAAACACAAAGAAAATTATGTTTACGTGACCATTTCTTTTCTCCACAATGCTACCTGATGGTGCCTGACTGGGAGATGGATAATAAGCTCAGATATTACAATGATGAATGTGAAAGGAAACCTATAAAGGATGGAAAAAATGAACTGTTTTGCTCCCAAAAATGTGCATGCAACTCCTGCCCAGTGCAATAGAAGGCTTTACAGAATACAAGATGGGTGAGAGGATCTCAGTCCACCTTCTAGGACACAAAGTATTCTCATTACAGAGGCTATGGCATAATTCAGAATTATTAGGGCCAGAATTAAAGAACAAACTTTTCATTACTGTAAGTATTTCTTCTGCTTCAAGATTAAAGCCAGTGGAAGAAAGCAGATGTCTGTGCTGTTTACCATGTTTACCTGTATCTGTGCTGCCTGTACTACAAGTAGCCAGTAGTAGAACTAGTATGAGGTCTCAAATCTGCTGAATTCTCTGTCACCTCCCAAAAGAGCCATCTCTAAAGTTTTCCAAATATAAATGCTCACACAGGTCTCCTTGCTCATTTCCCAAGGGCTGAATACTTACAGCTCCCACTGAAACCAGACCTTCACCAGTTAAGTATTCCTATTTGGATTAAATTCAGCCTTAATCTAATCTCTAGTTTTGCATCTAAAATACGTTGCACTTTGCAAAATGGAGACCTTGAGGAACTTTCAACTCTTTTGAAGGGCACATGCTTTGGCTTGTAAAAACTCTAGAACTATGTAAATAATCTGAGCTACATTGATTTAACGTATCTGCTTAGGCCAAACAATAAAATTCAGTCTTCAATTTCACCCATGCCTAAGGATTGCTTTCACCAAAATTCAATAACATGAAATTGATACTATTTTGCAGAATCATTATGAAGTGGGGAGAGAGAAATTTCATCCAAAAGCTACTTTCATGGTAAATGTTTCACCCTGTTCTCCTTTCAGAAAACCAGTGCATTACAAAAAAGATATCTAAGGGGACACATGAAAGTGGTCAGTTTTATTCCTCTGAAATATATGAGGAAAAGACCCTCTATAAAATGTTGATACTTCTGCATTCAAGCATTTTTTACAGAATCATTCTTATTGCTTCTTAGCCCAGTGGATTAAGTGATTTCCCATATGCCTTAAATTTATTTTCATCTTAAGCAATTTGTAAATAATGATGCTGTGGTTACTAATAGCATGAAAACAATTACTAGTTTGGTAAACTATATAGCAATCTGCAAATCTGATTGTCTAACAAATGAAATTATTTAGCAAAGTCATGTGATTGATGGGTTTTTTCAACTTTAACCTACACCCACATCTCTTCTTCTGTTACAGAAGGAGAACTTTAAACATTTTTCCTCTTTTATTCTGAATTGACACCTTCAAAGGGTACCTAGCTCATGTCATGTACCATTAAAGTCTTGATCTCATGTCTGTTAAAGTTAATACACGTCTTGCTACTGATTTCAATGAGATTTACCTCTGACTATTAATCTGTAATGACTGGAACTAGCTAATTTTTTACCAGATTGTTTAAAATCAAAAAGCACAAAGTGGTATGTTGCTAAAAATATCATTAAATGCAAAATAAACTTGATTCCTCTACTACTGCCACCAAAAAGCCCCCTGTAAACTAGCACTCATGATACACAAATCGTTTAGATATTCATCTCCATTTATGACATTCATTACCCTTAAACAGAGACAGAGAGAAGGAGAGACAAGGTTATGTCTATGATGATATTTAGGCTTTCTGTAAATTCCCTGCTTCCAGCACTTAAATAATTGAGCTCTGTGTCCCCGACCTCATGAAAATCTCCTATTAAAGTCCATTGGATATTTTGCCATGGACCTGAAAGACTATCTGGAACTACATAGCTGTAGGTGAGGACGGTGTTGCTCATTAGTCTTTGACTGAGACCAGAGGCTCTGAAGTCACTGGGAAATTTGCTATCAAATGGAAGTGTGCAGCTTTGCCCCAGTGGTTCCATAAAGCTCCTTGCAGAAGTAGGGTCTGTTACAGCTTAACAAGAGTAATTTATATGCAACTAATTTGTAATCATGTGGCAAACTATATTCTAGTCTATCAGACACTTCCTCCCTTAACAGGATTTTCCCCTTGATTTAAATAGAGACAAATTTAATGTTTCATAATTATTTTTTTATGGCTGCTATTTTTAGGCAAAGAAAAATGAATTTTAGTCTATGGAGCACAGACAATTGAGTCAACTGACAATTTCAGGAGAAAAAAAATGCTGAACTAATGCTATGCAGCAGATTATTCAGCTGAGTGCTTATGCATTTGAAGGTGCCAGATCCACAGAATGTACATTGCATCATTCAGATTTAAGGATTATTCTTATTTTTTAAATGTTGCTACAAGAGAGCCTATTGTCTATTTACTACTGGGAATCTGCCTATGAGTAGCACCCATTTCCATCTTCCTTTAAAAATGCCTTGCTGGCTCCTTGTGCTGGCACAAGATAAACATATTCAGAACTTGAATGAAGGTAAGAAGGGGGCACGAAAAACACTGAGCAGTGATGGGAATTTTCATAGGAAAAAATAATTACTTGTATGTATCTACCAAAAATATATTTCTGCTCTTGCTTACACTACTCAATTCTCTGTCATTTGAGCTTTAAATTAAAAACATTTCAGGTTTGCCTGATGTATTTCACCATAAACAAACACACAGTCACCATAACAACCATGTTACTTATTGCAATGCTTTTAACTTTTAGTGATGGGCACAGAAAGCTTTGTTTGCCTTCTACAATTTATTTAATACTTGTGCTACTCAGTTTTGCAGCCAGTGAATCAAATCTTTGAGGCCATTTTTGCCTTAGTTCAACTGCACTGCAACAACCCTGGTTCTACCAGAAATTAAATACCATCCTTTGTTTTCAATGTGCAACAACAAAGCAAAAATATTACAAAGTAGGAGACATACAGTAGGTTAACTTAGTGACTAGGTACCTGTTTTATTATTCTACATGAATAGCCTTGATACTCCTGCTTTAAGCAAAGCTCTGGTGCCGTGGCTGTGATTCAGAGGCAGCTCACACTGTGAGCAACAACAGGATGGGTCACTCTTTGAGGGAACTCCAAGAAACACCTACATGCTGCAGGACACAGTGAGTCAGATGCCAGCAGCTTCCCCTCTAAAAAACCACAAAACAAATGCCTTAGTATGGTGCAAGGGTGATGGATTAAAAATTGAATTAAAGCTTGAGCTAGACCATTTCAGATCACATGGCTGTTATAGCTGTCACAGCCTAAGGATGTAACCTGCCTGTAGTGTAAGCTGCTTAGTAGCAATGGGCTTGGTAAGAGGTTACTTCCATCTAGTGATGATTCTAAAGACCTTTGGCCAATGGGGATCCCAGCTGGGGGCTATTGTGCAGGTACGGTGTGCTTGAGTGTCTTGGTGTGACGTGGTTAGGTACTGCCTGTGCATCATCACTGCAATAGCACAGGAGAGAAACAAGACTTCAGAATTTTAAACTTGAGGTTTATGAAGCTCTGGTGGTGGTGGGCCCCACCATTCCCTAGGTATAAGGTGACACTGAGGTATGAGCGCCTTGTCTTTGAGCAAAGACTGTTTCACTTAATATCTCTTGCATTTTTTCACACAAACATGGGCGCACCCACGGACATGCCTGTCCCCTGCATAAGCAGGAATAACAAGCTCAATGCCTCAAGCAAGCTCCCACTTTAATAACTATGTGATTCCTCCCCTGCAGTCTCAAAAGCCTGCCTGGTGCTGGGCCATGTGGCTGTTCATCCTAACTCCAAACCATCTAAAAACAGGTCAGCATGAAACTCAGTTGCAGGGTTATGAGACACCATATTTCTTAGCATCCCCTGCCATTACAGATGTGGAAGAACCATCCAGCTTGATTTCTGTCTTGACCTTCAGAGACTCCAAAAGTGAGGGTGGCAAGAAATAATATTCATCCATCTGAGAAAACTGGAGGCCCTAATTTCAAAGGTCTTTGATACTGAAGCCTAGGAGGGTCTGTGCCCCATCCTCCATACAATTCTGCTCACATAGTTAGCATGCTGCAGCTGTGTTTACTGTAATGATTTTGTTGTGATCACTGAGGCAGAATGTTTCCCTGCTCAACTGTAGGTAGGATCAGAGAAAGGAAGAGAAAAGATCACATTTAAGTGTTGAGGATTGGTTAGCTGACAAGGGTCACATAGACATACTGTAGATGGCTGACCAGGATTTTGGGAAACGTCAGACTCTGCTAGTCTGAAGTGCTAAGGTGGTAAGGACACGCTGTCCTTGACTGCGGCTGCTATACGAGAACAGCATGCTTACGGTCAGCTAAGGCATGGGAACTTAAGGGAGTAAGTAACCAAGAATGAGGAGCTAGGGGAGGGGTTGACGTTTAGGATAGTGACCAATTAATTAGTTAAATTACAGAATATGCATGCTCTCATTAAGAACTGTATATAAGTTGTAGTCAAAAGAATAATAAACGGAGACTTGATGATCGCTCATATTGAGTGCCAAGTTCTTCCCACCGCGACATTTAAGTGTTTGCATCAAATAATCCACCTCTGTTTTAATTTGCTGCTTTATGTATATCTACTATTTGTGATGAACACCCCTTTGGACAGGCTGCAGTCTTGACCTCTAATAGAGTTTGTAATGTGTGAAAAGATCACCGTTAGCCCAAGTATTATCCAAGGAAATATTTCATAGATTGCTGCTTTTGCTTGCACTCTGTGGCAAGCTACGCTATAAATCTCATGTGACACACGTAAGGACAGAACATGACTCCCATATCTAACCTCACACATTCAGCTGCTTATTTATTGCTTTATGCATAAATTGCAGCCTGAGAATTATTCAGTAAGGAAACTCACAAATCTAATAATTAACAGATCCAAGACTTTGCAGTCTGTTAGTCAACAATTCAGGAAAGGTGGAAATCTTCAAATTATTATTCAGTGAAATTCCTGTTTTCTCCATTGCAAACAGGAATTTTTTAGCATCACACAGCTTGTATGGAGCAGTAGCCGTTTTTACTCCTGATCCCCTTACACAGACATTTCTCATGTACACATTCACTAAGTACCTCTGTAAGTCAGTCTCCAAATGGCTGCAGGGAAAATGTTTCTTCAATATCAATGTTTTTGCTGTAAGACTGTGCAAAAATGACTTGGAGGGGACAGTGGGAGGGGTAGATCAGAGCTAGAACAGAAAAAGCAGCACAGAAAAGAAATGCCTAATCTTTATAAATAGAAATTATCCAAATAAATTCTTTTTCTACTGATCTCTTCCATCAAGAAAAGAGGTTTAATAAAAAGACATATAATCAAAAGAAAAGCTTTTACAGGATCATCTAACCACTGGTTGTGCTTTGTTTTCTGTGGTAAGAACACAGATGAACGGTTTAATGTGCCTGTCACAGACTACTCGTGTTTAATGTGACTTTGAAATATACTGAACAATTCATTCATAAAGTCAAGTCATTCATGTGGACTTTCTTCTGGGTCTTTCATTACTTACATCCAGTACATCTTGTCTAAATACAGATGTTGTATGACACTTCCATTTAGAACTGAAGGTGAAACTCCTGCTTGCTGTACCGAACTCACCTTGCATTTCTGCCTTACAATAAACACAGTAAACCCATTTGTAGATTAAAAAAACCTCTCAGTTTCCCCTGGACAGCTTCTCCATTTCTCCATCTGCACAGCACCCAGGAGGTTCTCAAGTGACTACCTTCAAGCTGGCAGAAGCAGGCATGTACAGACTGTTTCCACAGTGGTCTTCTATAAAGAAAATTCTCACGATAAGCTTCCTGTTAATCAAGATTTCGTTATCTCAGAAGTCATACAGAATTGTCATCATCCTAGACACCAGACGGATAACTGATGACAGGGGAGGTGAGGGGGCAGGATGGGGACAAAACAGCTAGAATAAAACAAAATGAACTTTGCAAGACAGACATATTTGGCAACTGTACATTTGTGCATCTAATATTTGTTAGGAACACAGTTCAGCCTTCTCATAAATGTTGGCAGTTTGGTACGTGGAGTCTCATAACAGCTTTAGTCATGACTCAAATGCTTTAGTCATGCAACAAGTCTAGATTCATGACTTCTGCTGCTCATTTCATTTTCCTTTGACAGCAATGTAAAGAAGGTATACAGCCCCAAAGACCTCCTCCTCTCACTGCCTCTACGGTTTCCTTCATGAGAAAAGCCCAAGAACTATTGTGATTCATCAAGTGTTGAGTACTTTATGTGTGTGTGTCCTTCAAATCACTGTTACATTTACATTCAACAGGGAATTAGGTGGTCCAAGGTTGGCTCTTGGTTATAGGTCCTCTTATGTTACAGGAATCCTCATTTGCTAAAATCCCTATTGACCAGCATCATTACCACTAGTAGTTATTTTCCTCTGTACAAGTTAAATAACTGTCCATTGTCTGCCATATATTTTCACACCTTAGGGAGTCATCAACATGATTCCAATTCTCTCTCTGAAAGTACAAGCAAGAAAAGAGTTTGGATGGCCAATGGAAGCTTGACAAGCATTCTACTAAATCAAAGATGCCCCCACTGCGTGATGTTGAAAAGCAGAAACAGTTTAACTATGATCATATTTGCCCTAATGTGCAGAAGAATTATGATAATGCAAGTAGAGAATTTCAGGACAAAGCTTACTTTTATGTCAGAATTTTAGAGAAGGGAAAGGAAGAAAAAAGAAAAATAAGATAAGAGCTTTGGTCTTATATTATTAATTGAAAATAGATGAGTAAGTGTCTCACAGTATAAGGCTGGATATTACAAAACTAAATTATTGAAAACAAAAAACCCCAAGTACTTTGTGGGAACAGTTCATGGTGGTAGTGTTTGATTTTATTTAAAAGATATTAATGATAATTACTTCAGGCATCACATAGCCTTTAAACCAGAATAAAGTAGTAAAATAGTCACCTAGAAAATTAAGAGGTAGCTTGATTTAATAATGAAGTGTCAATACAATACATAATTGACAGTGAAGTCTGCAGACAAGATACACAATCAGTTGACTTTGAGAAAAGTTGGCCTTCCAAACCCAAGACAGTCAACAAATGTCAACAAACTCTGAACTTTGTGCTCCCAACCTCCCAGCCCCACCACCATTTTCAGACTGAATCCAGCTGTGGAAAGTGCGCTTAAAACAGTAAAGTGTGGGTTTTGGAATTTATTTGCCCATCCTACCAATTGTTTTGGAATCATTCTTTCTGTGAGAACCTACAATTGAGGCAGTTGTGACAGACATGCAAAATGTGTCTACAGGGCAGGTACCTGGCATTGGGCATGACCTACCTCATCCAGAAGTTTTCTGCCTGTGTCACTGCATGCTAGAGTGGGAAAGAGGTTCCTTTCAGTGACTAGACGCAGTCAAAGTTCAGGCAGCTACTGGTGGATGAAAAAAATTGCTTCCCAGGAAGATATAAGCCATACCTCCTTGAGGGAAAGGTGGGGTAGAAGTCGAGAAGTTGCTCACCATGGGGCCTCCTGGTTCACACAGGCCCTCCATCCCTGTGAGAGGCTGTACCCATATGCCAGCAGTGGCTGCAGTGCAGCAGGGACACAACCCCAGGAGCAGACATTGTTTATAGCCCATTTTATCAGGTCTATTGGAGAGGGACAGACAGCAACCAGCTTCATTTAAAGCAGGCAAAGGAGGCATGACCAAGTCCCAAGAAGAGCACACAATTAGATATGCAAGGTTGAGTGGAACAGGCAGCGCTGGAATGAATGGTGGATACAACTCTTCTCCACAGCTTGCAAACTGAAGTCCAGACACAGGGAGCATTTGCTTCCAACACTGTCTAGAGTTCACAGAGTACCCGACCCAAGTTATTTTTATTCCACATCCATTTCATTCTACATTGGCATTACAGTTTTTCAAAGCTAAAATTTTATGATTCATCAAGATTTAATGTCATAATAGCGAATCTTTTAAATTAGTACAGTTTGTTTGCACTAAAGAAGTGGGAACAGTTGTGTGAAGGAACCTACCAGCACAGTATGGGATTTTTCCTACATTCATGCCAATTCAAACAGATGTATCAGCCCTGTGCTACCCATTAACATTTTAAGTGACAGAAGATATCATTTGCTGACATACAGAGAATATGTATTTAAACAACTGGCTTGTAAAAGAAAAAGCTCACTGAAGAACATGTTGAAAGGAAACTGCTAATAAATACATTTGGAATACATGATCCTGAGGGAACTATGATTTGCCATAATGAGATGCTGTTGGGGTTTTTGTTTGTTTCAATTTACCTGGCATACTACTGCAATTAAATGGCATTAAGGAGGACTTTAGAATATAAATTCCCGACCAATTAAGTTATATTTAAATCATGAACATAACCACACATTTTTTAAAGTTCTGTCTGCAGTGCCCCAGCACTGCAAGCTGGCAAGAAAAAAACATATTCCCTCTCACATGGTTTCTGCTGGGAGACTTTGAATACGGTTATTAGGGATTGGGAAGAGGCATGGGAATCAATGCTTTAATGAAATCCACCAATTTATTTCAAGCAGAGAAATGAAGATTATTCATTAAATTTTTTACTGAGGAATAAATTCATGGAAATATTTAATCCATTTGCAGTGTTTTCCATGAGAAATTCAGCATTTACCCTCAGATAGTTCACTGCACCTATTGGAGCTGCTGGCAGATATGGCAAAGTCAGAAAGCATATGATATAGGTAAGCGGATTTTTGTATTTTGGATAGCTGGAATAAGTTGCTGTGGTATTTAATTCTGCAAAATATTAGGAATGTATGCTTATATTTAAAATTTGTAAACATGCAAAAACTCAAAAACTCCTCTTACCTGCATTGTACAGATCCTTAAGTATTGATTAAAAACATCCATACACATAGCTGCTTTCCTACTTCAAACATGTGTTCTCCATCAGTAAGCCAGGCCCCACCTCACTGCAAGATCAAATACACCCTGTCAATGCAAACCAGCTTTGGTACTGAAGAGGAAAGTCCTCAATGGACAACCAAAATTAACCGTGAGTTCCCGCTACAAATGCAGAATAGTCATTAAAATCAAGGCTGAGTGTTGTTATAATTCACAGCCAGCCAGAGAAGAACAGCACCATGTACCTGAGTTAGCCACTGGCACCTGAAACACTGATCATTTCTCAATGATCTTTCACCCAAAACCAGTAAGAGTGAGATTGTGGGTGCTTGCCATTTCCCATAGTTGTGTATAATGAAGGCACCTGCTATTTAAATAAAAAATTTACTGACATATTTTTCCTGTATTCAGACTGTATTTAAGAATCTGCCCATGTCAGCTGGTGTTTCTAAATCTTAGCAATGTTTTCAAACACAGTTCCATTCATCAGGATTAACTACAAAGTATCTTACAAGCATGTTACAGACATGAGCAGTAAGTTACCAGTTAGAGGCAGGTATTTAGAAAGAAATATAAACAACAGTAAGCAGTATTGGATTTCGGAAGCTATCCCGATATGAAATGTCACTGAAATCTCCTTGATCTTTTATCTTTTTCTGCTAGCTATAGATATTTAGGAATATTCTCCTCTTTTCTTCATTTCCTTCTTTTGTCACAGAATTAAATCCTTCAGACAAAAGCAGCATGACTTGTAAAGTTATCATTATTATTATTCAGAAGAAAATTGTCCCCTCACACATTATGTATCCATTTTTTGATGTGTAAATGGTCAACCCTTTTGAGGGTTGAACATCGCCGTAGAAAGACGGGAACCTAAGTATCTAAACATCTGTCAGTGTATCCAAATTGTCTCCAACTTGGTCCTTGCAGAAGCATTTGCACACATTTGAACCAACAGCAAACCTATCAAATCAGGCTTGCCCAGTGCCCTCCAGGCAGAGCTCAGAAGGGTGAGGTAGCGAATAACCTTGCTGTACATGCCTGCCACGTCAATACCGTGGCCCGCTGAGACAGCCCTCTTTTGACAGAGTTAGAACAAGCCAGAAAAGGTGAAATGTAGGAGAAAATGTCAGAAGCCTTCACTGAAAATCTAAACACAGAGAAGACTGCACGTAAAAATGGCACTAATAAAAAAATGAGATTCAAATATGTTCAGCATCAGGATATTTGCAATCACTGCTGTGCTACAAAATACATGGCTCGGGTTCATCCCGCATTGAAATGCACCTTCTCTTGTGCTTCTTGTCTTTGCTGCAAATTTTATTGCTCACACAGCAGATTGTGGTGTTCTGAAGAAACCAGAAAGCCTCCTGGAATAAGTGGCCATAGCAAAAGGAAGCTGTCACATGGAAGTAGATATAAAAAAAAGATTTTAAGACACTTTTTTTTTTTCTCCTTTTCTATACAGTCTCAGTTAAAGTTACAACCATGACAAGAAACCAGGGGGAAGAGATAGCAGTATCTGTTTTCAGAAAAGGTTGTTGGCTGCAAATGTGGAATCCTTTATTCAAAGAAAGAGAAAATTCAGGAACAATCTAAGCATCACTGCAGTATTTATTATCAAACCATCCATCTGAAACATGGAGCTCTATTATAAAGTACTGCAGAGAAATGGGGTTACTGAAGAAACAACAGTGGCCAGACTGTCACTGCTCAGTGATGGATGGGGAATGCATCTCAAGAAGCTGTCAAAGAACTAGCTATTGCCATAGACAACTACTCGCTTCTTTACCTGACAAATCAATTATTTTTAAAAAAGAAAGCATGGCAAAAAGGAGCCTTGAAATACATACTGTGCATTTTTTTTTAAACTGTTAGTTTTACTTAATTCTAGAGTTGCTTTTAGAAAAAGAACAAACTGTTGGTTTAGGACTGCAGCTGAAACAGACTGGTAAAATATGTCTCCACAATCCACAAAGATCAATGGTTAACAGGACTGAGAAAAAAAATCATTTTTCATCTGCTGCTTCTGGCTAGGATAAAAGAAAAATCAGGCAAGAAACATCATAACCTTCCTTTATATCAGACTCCATTAAAGTCACTGTTACCTGCCAGCAGATATTCAAGACTATTACACTGACATTTATCTTTAATCTTTTCTATATTTCTGACATTGTTCCAGTCCCATATTTTTTTAGTTGTAGTCAGATGCTCCTTCTCAGCTAGAGCTCAGAGTTGAAAACTGCTTACTACATATGTTAGCAACGTCAGATGAGAATGTAGTTCTAAATAAATTCATATCTCATTCTGTATATAAAAATTTTAAGACACATGCCCATTTTTGGATTGATATATATGAGCACAAATAAGCAGACAACTCAGTGAGTACTGCACTTTGGAGAGTGGAAGATCCTTTATTTCCAGTCTTATGGATAGTGAGAATTCTCAGTTTCTGCTTACAATACAGATGAAAAATACAGCTCTCAGAAGGCTATTTAAAATTTGACCATCTGAATTGTTTGGCAGAAAACCTGAGCTTTGGGAAAATGCAGCATGTTTGCCCTATATTTACCTTTTAATTTCATGGGGTTTTAAAATATTTGCCATAAGACAGTAGCATTCCTTATCGACCTTAGGGGGGATTACTTAGTCTCTTTAGGTGCTGACTTAGATGCATCTGAAATAGTTTCTATAGAATAAAAATTAGCAGGGCTCATTACACAGCTTCTGATCACTCAGACCTCTGTGAATAACCTTGCCTGTTACACTTATGATCAATTTGGGATCTTGACAACAGAAAGCCAGCAAGTAATGGTGGGTGGAGAAAGGTAAGTAACCTGCTCCTTTACCCAGTGAAGTGGTTGCACTGGACAGCCTACCCTTCACTGTGACTAAATGCAAAAATTCTTAAGAAAGGAAGCAACAGACCCTGTTCTCAGAAACAAAGCAATCTGTGACCTAAGCAAGTCAATACTAGAGCAGTTTCACTACTCTCTGTGGTAGTTTTCCCGCCATCTCCTCCTCTGCTTCCTGTTCAGACAGAAATAGCTATAGTTCCTCTAGTGCCCTTCTCAGTCATCCTTGTGTCAGCACACTGGTGGTCAGGAGCTGAGCTGGGATTAATCTTTCTTCTCCATTCTGCAAGTATATCCATCTGTTCCACTGGAGGGGAGGCACAAGACATTTTTTTCTGGCTTGTGAACAACATAACATCGTATAATGAGAAGCGGAAAAGAGAGAAGCTTATGGAAAGAGCAACGGGGTATGATCTCCACTTCTTTTTTTTGGGGGGGGGGGACAAACTGTACAAGGAACAAATAACAAACTTTATGAAGAAGGGAGAAAGAATCAGCATCCTACTTCTAGAAACTCCTTTCAAAGGTGAGCAAAATAAGCTCCTTGGGAAAAAAAACCAACATGTATCCATAAAAGCTACAGAAACTTAAGACACAGTTTTCAATAATTGCTATGTAACATCCACCACTTAAGACCGAGACTCTTTTACTATATCACCTCAAAATATAAATTTAATATGGTGCTTTAGATACAGCTAAAAAACCATACATGACACAGAGGAGTATTGGCAAGGTCATTGCAGAAGTGTCTATACAATGCAGTTCCTGTTGGTTGAGTTAAACAAGCGTAAGCTGTGTTTGAGGTCTTACATCATACCAAAACTTGCTGTACCTGTTTGCCCTAAGCTTGTAAATTTATGAAAATGTCAGCCACAATAACAAGTCTATGCTTTGCGGGTATGCCAGGAACACATGCTCATAACAGGACTTTTCAAATTAATCTTTAGAATGCAGTTCATCTGGACTTGAGCTAAGGGTAGCATATTCCCACAGTCACTCATGTTGAATTAAGTTTCCCAAAGCCATTTTAATTTAAATTTTATATGACTACTATTTAAGTACTAAGGATCCACTTCCTGGGAATTAATTTCCGGCTTAGATGAACACATGAATCATTATCTCCACAAAATAATTAATTCTCCCGAAAATCTCCTTTTCCTGTTCATTATTGAAAGCAGAATACATGCTTATCAGAATAAATATAGAAATAAATCACCAGGAAAGCCTTGGTGAGTAGGGTTTTTTGTTTGTTTGTTTTTTGACTGTGGTCTTTCAAGCACTTTTCTTATATTTGGTCAAAACTGTTGTTAGTCATGCAATGTAATGATCATTTATGCAACCACTGGGGGGAAATGATACCAAGGTCTGACTTTGGACACTTCTACATACACATTAATCCACAAAAATATCATAAATTGGTTTTAATGTAATTTATTACATACATAAGAAATATTAGTTCTTTATATATCTATTCCTGATGGCAGTTCAATCCCTATTTGGGTCTGAGGAATAGCTTGGAAAAAGGATGGGCAGGAGTAGGCTGCTTCCATCAAGTAGATATATTTCTGCCCACTTCCCCAAGGGCTCCTCAGACCTCAATTGTAAGTCAGAAGTTTTATGAAAAGCACAGAACTAGGAATCACATCCAGACTGATGCCCTCTTAGGCTACCATGTGCTACATACAAATCTACCCAAGGAATGTCAAGGGGAAGTCTGCAACTTATTTCACCAAACAGCATAAGCCACTTCCCAATGTCTTCAACAAAATTAAGATCTGTAATAAAGAAAAAAAAATCACAGCTATGATATGCCACAGGAAATGATAAGGAGACATCAATGCCACAGCTGATGCCACAAATCTCTAATTAAGTTGTTGCTATTATAAATCAAGCTGTATCTTGAAGTCCCCAGGCACCAAGAGAGACAAAGAACACATATGGTTCTCAGGTCAGAAAGCTTGGTGCTCTGGGAGAATTTCACACAAAGGAACTAACTCTGGAAGATAAAAATAACTTTCATCACTTTTTTTTTTTTTTTTTTCCCATCAGCAGTCAGATTCATTATCTATGGCACAACTTAAATTTGTTTCCTTCTTTAAACATTATTCTCTTTCCATTACCCCCTCTTTTCCCTGAAATATACTTACAACAACTCATTCTAAGCTTTTCTCTGGCTAATTAGGCTAAACAAACCAGGGTTTGCTTCAAATATCAGGCTCCACAAATCATCTTAGTGGACCTATCTGCATCCGTTCTAATTTAAATCCCTTTTTTTGGCATCAATATGCAGTATTCCAAATAAAAGTTTGCTGAATGGTAAAAACAGGTTCACATGAGCTAAAATTCCTTTTCAGAGTTGAATCAGCCGAACATTTCCTAATCATCACCCATTTAAACTATCCACCCAGACTTTTCTCCTATGCTTCAAATTGGCAAGTCCACAGTTTAGACCAAAAATTGTTCTTCTTAGATCTTCTTAGTGATCTGGTATTTTATGCAGGTGAGCTCCAGCTGGAACTCCATCTAATTCTGCTTATACAGGAACCTGGTCCCTCTTTTTAGGCCAAAATCTCCCTAATTTGTTCCTTTCTTCCACTGACCAGCATGGTTCTAGAGAAATCATGTACCTATGAAAACTTATCATTCTTGGTCCACCTTTTTGTTTTTGTTTTTTTTTAAAAAAAAAATAAATCATTCTGTAAGTCTAAGAACCTTTTTGTAAAAAAACTTTGTCTGCTTGCTTCTGGAAAGCAGAAGACTACTGAGATGTAGTCTTTCATTCTGGGGAGATAAACTCCTGTTCAGGGCTTCCCAGGGAAAAGTGATGGGTATTGGGTTTCAGTAAGTTCAGCATTCCCTTCAAAGAGGAAGCACCGGGGGTATCTTGCCCTAGCTGTGTCCTTCCCCTCAAGAAGTATGACCAGAAAGCCTAGCATGACTCAATCATTCCTCTCCCTACCCCTGTAATGTGAAGAGATGCCCTGAATAGCATTAGCAGAAAAATAAAAATAAGCTCTGGGGTCTATACTTATTCTCCACCTGCTCTACACTTTTGATGGAAATTAGGAGCCCAGATCCCAGGCTAGTGCTTTGTGCAGCACTTATCTAGTAGAGTGCTGTTTCTCATACAAATAATAAGTAGGAAATACTACAGGGTATGTAGCACTGATAGACATTTTAAAGTTTTTCAGGCTGCTTTATAAACTAAGTCTTAATAAGACTCTTATCACCCCCTTTTTCTCCCGAGAGGAAGGTAAACATTCACAAGCAAGAGGAAGCACTAAAAGTGACCTTTTCACCTACACATTAGAGAGGATCCCAGAATGAGATCCAACTAGCTTAGGTAACCACAGATACAAAAATAAACCTGAAGGTTAGAACTAATTTGCTTATCAACATTTTGATAATTTAGTTACACCCAATTATACCTGGAATGATAAAGCTCTCCATTAGTGGTCAGGTAATAAAGATGGGCCATACCCAGGCAAAGCATTCATGTGGCCCTGGACTCACAGCTGGTCATGCTGAGGCTTCTGGCCTTACTACCTCTTAATTTAGCATTGATTTCGTTTGTTTTGGTGCCCAGTTCATATCTGGGATCAGCACAGTATTTCAACTTTGACAAACAGAAGATTCTCAGGAGTGGGTTAATAACTGCCTGGGGACTAGGAAAACGAAGTCAAGATCTTTAAAGAAGCTGTTTAGCAGTCATGAGACCAAAAAAAACCCTTGAATGTCACAGCTACGAACATTAATCTGAAACTATAGTCCCATAAATTCTTTTGGGCAGGTTATGTGAAGAAAATAGGTGATATATAGGCAACTTCAAGCATAAAAGATTTTTTCTTAATTAGTTTGAACTAAAAACAAATACAAATAACATTTCCTTGCTTGTAATGATCATATTCAAGCAGAATTCATCTGCCCTTCATTGAATATTTAAGAAAGATTGCTTCAGTATGCAGATTTCCTCCATAATGGTTCCCTCTAAAGCAAGAGTTTATTACATTTCCACAGTTCTCTTGGGAGGAGTGCAGAAAGTTGTTTTTTTTCTTTTGTAATACAGCTGTACCTACTTCTAGTAACTTGCAAAACAGCTAAACCCCAGCTACACTGGAGTCACATGAGCTTCCCTAGATTGCATCATTGGCTTTCCCAGGAGAAGTAGTCTCAAATAGGTCTATCCAAAATAATTACTATTTACAGTGAGTTTATATATTTCAGAAAAAAATGAAATCTTATTTTCTGCTTATGCAAAAATCTCACTAGCATGAAAAAGGTAGAGATAAACAGTGTTTAGCAACCACAGGATTAACTGTTTTCCTTAAAGGCATCTACATTCCTAATTATATTTTGAAACATAAAAAACATAGTGGGAGTTTTCTCTCACAAAATCAGATATTCATCGTATTTTGAAAAGTCCATTTATTATATATTGTGAGTTTTTGCATTTCAGCCATCAGACCTGTGCAGACTCCGGTTGTAATATCTCCATTTTAAAACAGGTGCTCAGGACTTACCTCCATCGCCTCCACTTCCAGGGAACATGAACATACAAGTATTTAAAATTTCAGAGAGGCCAGTATTTTATCTCTGCTCACAGCACTAGAACTGGAACCCTCATAACTTCTGTTCTCTTGTGCATGGGTCATTGCAGAACACACTTACGAAATCACCATCCCCATTGGAAAAAATCACTCAACCAGAAACACCCACACCCTACAGTACAAGTCCTTTGTACTGTAATACCTTCTCAGATGTCACCTTTTCAATCAAAGAAAGTATAACTGACTGGCAGCCTCACCAGCTTTGCCCCTCCCCACTTATCTCATGTAGCACACTAACCCACGTATGGGTGCCCTTCCCTCCTTCCTGCAACTACTGCCAGCTCATAGGTCTATCTGATTTTCCCACACCCATATGCCCTTTCTACGCCACACCACCCATGCACAGAAAACACTTGAGGACTGTGATAAAAGAGCTCCTGAATGTTTTGAAGAGGAAAAAAACAGTGAAATTGGGCAGGAAAAGAAATGTCTTTAATTCACACAAGGGGATCCAAGAAGCAACAAGCTGATCCTGCCCTTGACCCCTTTCCTTCCCCTCAACCTGTAGCAGCCCTCTGCACCTTTGCAGGGGAGGAAAAGAGGGCAGCTAGTGCTGTCTGGGCTAACTACTGTGTAAGCAACTGAAGGTCTCCTCCCGCCTAACCCAGAGGAAGCCCCATCGCGGTGGCTCGCAGCCAAGCCAGGAGGTGTTTGGGCTGCAGAGGAAGCGTGGCTACAGCCCTGCCCTTCCCAGCTCCACGTGAGTGCAGCGAGCCCGGCTCCCTGAGGCCAGGCAGCCCTGCCCTTCCTCCTCCGCTTGCACGTGTGAGCAACACAGTGGGGCTGGAAAGGTCTGCTCAGGCCTACCAAGGTCATTCCTTGGTGGAGCAAGGGCCTGGCCACACACCCTGGTTTTGGAGAGCACACAGGGAAACTGCCTGGTGTGAAACTTCACCACAGCTGGACAGGGGCAGCCAACCTTGAGGGGATGGGACATCTCAGGCAGTGGGTACTGATCAGGACACCTACCTTTAAATGTCTACTGGAGCACTAAACACGTTATGGCCATTGAATACCCAACAATCAAAAACAACAGAGCAATTCTTATCACCAAAGACCTAAGGAGACATTTACTGACTTCTCACCTCATGCTCCCTGTAATGTGCAACGAGCTGGGTGTCTAAACTCTCACCTGATGAAGGCTTCTAATCACAGATGTCCCAAACTTGAAATGAATCCCACACCTTACTTCCCCACCTTTCAGCCATCTTATGCTCCTATACTGTCCCTCTCCTCACAGTATCTTGCTATTCATAACACCCCAATGAAAGTCAGAGGCATGAAAAAGCAAACAAAGTTGTGGCAAGGCAGGGAATTGCACCCAGGTTTGCCCAGTGCCATGGTTAATACCTGGCTCTGAGGACTGTCATTCAGCCACTGCAGGCTTTGCAGGCTGGAGTTGGTTCACAGCAGGCAGCTCCTTCAGAGTTTGGGGAAAACATAACATAAACAATAAAACTAGAAGTTTTAGGTATTTATGACAGTCCAGAGTGATGGAGGCTGAGATTTCAAGTGCATTTTATGTTTTTGATATTGTCTGGCTTCAGATGGGTTCACAAGCAGAGGTGTTCACAAGCAGAGAGCACTTCCCACAGGGAAGACAATTTCCACAGAGCAACATATTTATCTGCTCTCATCATTTGTTTCACTTCCCAAGAGACAAGCTCTAGCTAACACTGACAAAATTTTGACTGAGGAAAAAGAAATATATGTACTAAAACTGATCCTATAGTTCATTATAATAGAGAATAAGGGAACTTAACTCATAACTAACTTGTGCAAGACACCTGGAAATTTAGACCTACCTGAGCATATCTACATGCAGTGCTGCAGGTGCATGGCAGCAGGGATATGCATCCTGCTGCTCTCACCTTGTAGCACAGCTAACAAGAGCAGGAACAATGCAGCCACATGCACTCCCACACAGCTTTGCAAGCCAAGCAGAGTGCAGATTTTCAGGGCTGGAGTTGTTCTTCTTAGCACCAATCAGCTGATGTATATACTTAGTCTTCTGGATCTGTAACAGCTCCCTCACCTCCACTTTCTAGGTCTGCTCTTACTGACTTGTGCTAGCAATTATGAAGCTGCAGCAGGGATACCTGGCTGTCCTGAAATTGCTTCTGACATATTTTTTAGCACAAAAAAATTCACCATCACTGTTTTACCTTCCAAAGTTCCAGTTCCTGTTTATGCAGCATCAGTCGAAAGACTTCTTTGTTAAATCTTTCAAGGAACTAATTTATTTTAAATTATTTTCTATTGTATTTTACACTATTGCCTTGAGCCATCTGGATGATAAGTAGTAATATAAATGATTGTTTCAATTATTAACACTGGTGACCTTTGCTAAAATACAGCAAGGAGGAGAAATGTATAGTCAGGCTGCTTTCCTAATAGTAATAATCAGCCAGGTAGCAGGAAAGGGGAATTGTGGAGCTATATTGTCTGATAGTTTGAACAAGGAGGTGGAGGAGGAGCAGCAAGTGGGAGGAGAAAGATTTGGTGCATGTTTCAGTCCTACCTCTGTATCTCATCGTACAGTCACATAAAATGTAATGGCAAATTTAGTGAGACATAAAGCCAAGATAGACACCTGGTCTGGCCCAGCACAACAATATTCTTACTTGGTAAGGAGAGCTAAAGCAGATTTCTGAAATGCTCTACGATCCTCAAAGAGACAACTAGTTTCCCAGTAGTGTTCTGCAGTATTTCTTTTCCTTGGATTGAACCTCCGAGGACTGCACACCATTATTAGCCGCTTGGGTCTTGCCATGCTTATTTCAAGCGTTTGGATTTGTCACGATGCTCAGGTGAGAGACTGAATAGGTTAGCGACCTTCTGTCCCCAGGGACAATGGCCTTAGTTTGTGCAATGTGCAGCACTCCCTCTTTTCTTCTTTTGATTGCAAAATCCATGCTGAGTGGCAGGTGGGAGAGCTAGCGCAGAGGAGGGAACAGCAGTTTTCCCTCCCATATCCACCTACATTCACTCCACTTTGGGGGTGAATGCTGTAGCTCTGTCTTCAATCTGAGTCAGGGAACAGCCTGAAAAACACTAGAGAATGAAGATTAGCAAAATAAGAGCCCATTATGACAGGCTGCTCAGGCAGAGAAGCTGCTCAGCTCCCTAGAGAACTTTGTAATTTACCATCCAGTTGTTCTCCAGTCCTCAGTCAACTGCAGACCTGTGGTTTCCTCAGATGCTATCACAGTGATTAATGCTGAATTTTCTCAAGTGGAGATATCACCGTAGTCTTATCACTCAGTGGATGAAGTCCCAAGTGCTGTCTGGATCAGGAGCAGCTTGTGTGGGCTCTATGAACTCACCCCAAGCAGCAAAATGAAGGCACATGCTTTGCTCCCCTGTGCATGGAGCTCTGGTAGCTCAAACACAGAGCAATGGGAGACCACTGAGATTTTCAACCTATCTCCAAAGACTTTTGGTACAGAATTTAGCTACCAGACTAGCAGTGTACTGGTTGCAATACAGTCAATAGGTTAATTTGGTTTTTTACTGAAGTGTGAAAAATTTCTCTTCTCCTGTTGAGATGCATTGGTTTCGTTGCTACCAGTGACATCGCTGCTGTAAATAGCTGTGCTCCGAACAGTTTAGTCCAGGACACTTGAGCCTCTTACCACCCACAGTTAGAGCTATCTCACATGCTCAGTTCCTTCCCCTGGCTCATGCTCTTCCCTAGCACACAGCTCTTCCTAACGCAGAGGATGGGAGCCACGCTCCGCTTCCTCTCCAAACTGAAGGAGAAGCACCCTGACTGGACTGGAGTGTATCAGATGGACCACCCAAGCTGACACAGGCACAGTGACTTTGGGCAGAGCAAATACACCAGCACACCCACAGCTGGTGTGGGTGCTCTGTGCTGCTGCAGTGGGTCTGAGACACTTGGTAGTAATTTGAACCTTGTGGGTCAGTTTTCCCGGATGAGAGTTTTTATTAATTCAGTCTCCATAATTTTTAGCAGGCAAAGCAGCTGACATGATTTGAAGTACTAATCCTGCTCCCCCAGTATTAGTTATCTTCTTTCATGGGGCAGCTTAAACTACACCAATTCCTTTGACTGTGGGACAAATAATACTTGATAGATGCTCATCACTTGCAAGTCAGTCTGTTCTCTGAAGGGCTCCACTAAATGCCTGAGAAAGATTGTCACTCCTTTCCTGGAATAAAAAACCTTGTCAATATTGCCTTGTGATACTTGGCGCTCCCTCTTCTGTGAGCTTGTGAATTAAAGGGGTGATGACTGTCAGCAGCACGACGGGTTTTGCCCATGAGGATGCCCACAAGCATGTCCTGGCAGTACTCCCCCGCCTTCTAACCCCAGCAGGGTCTCTGTCCACACACGAGTCTGGTGATCAGTGACCTTCCCTGGGAGCAGGTGGCAGCTCTTCCTAGCTGCACTTTATGCAGCACCAGGCACTGCAATTAGCTGTGATGTAATTAGGAGTGAGGAGCAGAACATACTTTGCAGAGATGGTTTGGGAGCCTGAGGCAAAAGGCTTTTGTCCATCAGCTGGTGGGCTAAGTAATTTTGAAATCTTTAAGTAAGTGACCCTGAGCTCTAACAAGGCTTCAGATGATCAGAGAAGGAATCTCATCTCTGTCTTGTCTGAGAAAACAAACAATAAAGGGAGGTAATAAGTTCTCAGTGGCTTCTTTTAAAAGAAGTATATTATGAACAACATGAAATAACGTCAAAAGCATGTGTATAAAAATGCACACAATCTGACACGTGTTGACTAGAGACTTTCCTCTGATAACAGGACAGTGGAAAAGCTATTAAAAGGAGATAATTACTCTAAAACATAAGACCCAAGGAACAACAGCTTTGTTGCTATGCTTCTGATGATTCCAGGCAATGTCTGCAGTTTTCCTCACCCTGAAAAATGATGTTTTTCAGTTACTGGAAGAGCATCTGATATCCTCTCCCTCCTCATCATAGGAGTCACAAGGACATAGCATGGAAAGGGCAGGTGGGGAGGGCCTGTAGTAGGGATGAGCTGCCCCCCAAGGTGCAGAGGAGGAACATGGAGCAGGCACTGCATGGCATGGCACAGCAGCCACCCAGTACCACTCTTGCCAAGAGTTGGCAATAAAGCCCCAGCACATGCAAGGGCATACTCATACAAAAATGATCATCTTATCTTGGTGAGTAGATTCTGCTTTCCTACCATCTGCTAGTTGTGTATTTACTGTACAGTGAAGACTGAAATGTATTAGAGTAAGTAAGCAAAAGACCAAGCCATATGGTTTCCAATAGTCCTTTGGAATTATCTGCAGACTCATCAGGAATCACTCAGCCACCTAGCTGAACATCAAGACCTCAAGGAGCCAGTGAGAGAGATAATTTTGTCTTTCTTCTGCAGAGACAATTTTGTCTCTCTCTCCCTTTCCTGTAGGTCCCTTAAGCTTAGAAGGAAGCCAGCATTTATTTCTTCAGCATTGGGGAATCTCACGCTTCAGAGCCACAGCTAATCACCACTGTGAAGCAGAGGGAGTACCAGGAAGCCACGTACAACACTAAGCAATGGAGGGCAGAGCAGATTTTCAACCTCCTTGTTTGCCTAAAACGACTTTATCACAAAGCATCCGGCATGCAAAATGGCATTGCCACAAAGGACAGCTGGTCCCAGGTGGTATGCCAGAGTCCACATTCAAATTGGAGAGCTCATCTCCTCTCTCCTGGATTCTTACTGTCTTCAAACCTCACTTTCTGGATGCTTTTGTGCCCATGACAGTCTGCACCTGCCAGACACAGTGACAGTATATCCTTCTGGATGAAACAGCACAAGCCCTTTTTGAAGTTAATCTTCAGTAAAAATGTATGAAGTCCCAAGAGAGGGAAGGAGACAGGCCACCTCATGGGTCTGGATGAAAGAGGCAGATGTGAACATCTCTAAATGACATATTTGAATTTGGCTCCCTTCATTAACCAAAGGTCTTTGTTGCCTTTATACCTGCTCAAGAGACAACAGAAAGGAGATATTGTTGTAAAGCCATTCTGCAGCAGGCAGTAATCCACGTTAATCATGCCACACTAGCTGATGACAATATCAGAAAAAAAAGGGCACATCCCACTTTGAACTAGCATGACAGTTAGAAGCCACTTGTAAATTAATGCAGATAACCTCAGAAGAATATGGCTGGCTAACACAAATGTGGTAAGTGACTCGCAAAATGAAAAAAGAAAAGAAAAAAGTGAAAAAAAAGGGCACATCCCACTTTGAACTAGCATGACAGTTAGAAGCCACTTGTAAATTAATGCAGATAACCTCAGAAGAATATGGCTGGCTAACACAAATGTGGTAAGTGACTTGCAAAATGAAAAAAGAATCAATAATTCAGAAGATGTACTGAATGAGATATTATGTGATGCAGTGTGCACCAAACCTTCAGCTATCATCTGTTCTCTTCTGCTTACAGCTCACTGAGGCAAGTTAAACATTTTTTGCTCCCCTTTGATGCATATATAAATAGATAATCTCATTGAAGTGGCATGGCATGATAATGTTTTGATGATACTGGACATGCACAGCCCTATTTTATTTATATATTACTGTTAGCAAGGGTCCTCAGAGACACATTGCCACATTGAAATGAAGTCCCCATCCTTATCCAAGCCAAAACACTGTATACTTATACTGGTATGTAAATCCTCACTTCTTGAAAAGAATAAAAATAGTTTTGAATATTTCATTCTATACATAGCAAAGACTATCAACTGTTTTGTTTTCCTCTGGTCCTTATCCATTAACCGCACAGGAATATTTTCTGAAAGTTAATTAAAAAGCCATATTTAAATTTCTCATTTTGAAATATATGTTTTCCTATCACAGATCCTACTACTAAACTCTTTGGTGAAATGAGTACAGTGCTGTCAGCAGAAAGACCTGCAAACACTGGCCTTTGGAGAGAGATACCCAGTTGGTAAGGTTTTTCACCAGTGACTGCAGGACCTGTTCTAGCCCATGCTATGCAAGAATGTGCCTTCTGCCCAATTTAAATTAATCTGACTCCTGACATAATGCTGCATGTAAGCAAAGCTGCTGTGCTTCTCCTTTGGCCTAACACCTATCTTCATCTCTGCATATTTCAGTTCATTGGCATAAAAGATGCTGAGTCAAAAGACACTGCAGCTGGAGTCCTGTCAAAAGACGCAAAGAGAAAAATGCACAGGTACTAGTGTTCCCAACTTCATTGCCAAATACCTGAGGATTTGGTAAATTATTAATCACACCAAGGACAAGGAAGCACCTGAAAAATCCTGTCTCTTCAGATGTTTAGATATCCTGCTTCAGGTTCCAGGGAGAACTGCTCTAGGGAGAAAAGTAGATATGAAGATTCATCTGGTAGTAGGGGTCTGTGCCAATTTTTTTCCCCAAAAACACAAGGAGGATGGATGTAAATTCAGGGCTTCACTGCTTACAGAGCTAATCTCAGGTATAGGACATACCTGGAAGGAATTTTATTCCTCATCTCCCCAACACTTTCCAGAAAAGAAGTATCCTGGAAACTCAATTTTCTCAAATGGGCTTATTTCAATTGCTGGTTTTGTATAATATAAATTAAGTATTGTCTGGATAACTTTTCAATCTAAGGATAAGGCCCACTCAGGGCAGAAAGGAGATACAGGTCCTCACTCCTGACCAGTCCCCATTCCTGACAAGCATCACACTGACTCTGCCATGCTCAGTTGTCAGCTAAACATGAAAATGCAGTGCATAAAGAGGTCCTTGAAGCTGCTTCAATGTCTTTGCAATTTATGGCTATAAATCAGTATATTTCCTGATGGGACTGAGGCATGAATTTCCATTTCCCTGTTCCTCTTTGCTCACAGAGGTCCACAAATCACTACATTAAACTTAAATAAGAAGTAAAATTCCTAAGAGATTTACTCTCCTGCTTCCTCCATGTTGTTCATAAATGATTGAAATGTCCTTCAGTAATACTATGCCCAAGCCATTTCCAGTTTGAAATTGAACCAAACATTTACTGTATAGAAATTTCTAACTGAAACATAAATCAGCACTCTTTGGCAAAGCCTTCTGTTCCATGATTAATATTCTACTGGATTCAGAAATAAAGGTTTTCAAAACAGTCTGTTGGAGCTGTGCAAAAATGCGGTTCTTTTTTCGTTTCAAAGGCTTGAAGTTACAATACCTATAATAGAACTTGAAAAGTTACAGGGCAAGGCTTAACTTTTTCTTCTTGTAATTTTACAGGTGATACTCCAGATCAAAGACGTCAAGATCCCAGTCTGCAACAGCCATGTAAAAAGCAGTATTTTCTAGAGGGTCACCAGAGGATGAACTGGGGCATTTTAATGTTAATTAAAAAAACCCAAAAAACCAACCAACCAAAAAAAAACAAAAAACCAAAAAAACTGCAAAAGCGAATCACAGCCCATAAAAGAAGATATGCACTAAAGAAAAAACACAGATTGCCACTATATTTAGAAAGAATTATGCACGGATAGAGGGAAATAGTACAGTATAAACAAGTGTGGCCAAACAGCAGATTTCCAGTTTCAAAGCAAAATGTTGCTGTACTACTTAAAGTTTTTATTGCAGATTACAGAATTGCAAACCAAATCCAGTTCCCACTGAGATCTGTTATTGAAATTGATTTGAAAGATAAAGATGCCTTCCATAGGACCTCAATACAATTTTTTTCTTCCTTTGTAGAATGAAACAGCAGAAAAACTATTGGGTTAAGTAAATCAAAGCTTATCTAATACCTACATTAAATGGAGAAAAAGAAAAGGAGAATGCTACTCAAAGTAAAGCTGTTGCCACAAGGGTGTATGATCATAAAGGACACCCTCTGGGAAGGATGAAGATGTATAGGTCTAGTTGATAGAAGGGGCTTTCAGGAGAGCTTTGAATATCAAGCTTAAAGGGAGGTATACTACCTAAAAAGCTCTAAACTGTGTATAAAAGGACAGTATAGGAGACAACCATGAGGGTCCCCACTTCCTGCAGAATTGTTCCATAAGCATTTGCTGAGGGCAGGAGAGCAGCAACAAAAGAGATACTGGAGTCCACTGAAGAGCAGACTTCCTAGCTCCAGAGTGACTGGCCAGACTGACTTGGGATAATCCTTTCTTCTGCCAGAAGCTCATGTTCTTTCTCATTTGCCAGGGAAACTGACCATGAGAAATCAAGTTCTTGTGTAAAAACTAATAGGTCCATCAGCTTCTAAGTGTCAGGTTCACTGGATGGCTCAAGTTGAAAGGAGTATTTTCACTTTGCATTGGTATCATCTGATATTTGCAAAGACTTAGGAAAAATAAAAAATAAAAAAAGAGTACTGCAAAAAATATGGCACTCGGCAGGACAAAAGAGAAAAAGTGTTGGCAAAAAAGAAACTGGACACTCATGTAGTAGGACTCTCTGGACAAGGGTCCTATTTCAGGAGCTCTCTTGCTAACTTGCTTGCTTCTCAGTTACTTCATCAGTTCTACTACTGTTTGCAGGACACAAAGGGGTAGTCATGAAAAGATGGAAGTGGTAACAGAGGTGGAGACATAATGTTAAGTGTGAGGACTCAGCGCATTGACTTCTGATCGAAGAGTAACTCAAAATCCATGAGCAAGTTGTGAAATATTTTAGCAAAAAAAAAAAAAAACAACCAAAAAACATGCTGTTTTCTTGTTACAACACCAAAAAGAAAGTTCTGCTTGAAGAGAGAGGAGCACAAACTGCCATTTCTGAAGGTGATCTTCATGGCTTAATGTAGATGCTCACTTTAATGTCTTTTTAGGAATCTGAAACCCCATGACTTCCTGAACACTTCGACTGGAAAGTTGGTCTTTTTATTATTATTACTAAGCTTTTGATTAACTAGCAAACATGACGGGTTTATGGCGCTTTTTGCATTCCATTAATAATGCACTATCTACTGCAAATTTAAGATATTATACAAGGAATTAAATTGGACTGCACGCATGAAGCATTTTCCAAGACATCCGTGGTCTTATCTATGTATGTGTCACTTATTCTCCCAGCTTGAAAACAAAGCAGCAGTATGCAATACAGCCAGAGCACAAAAAGGCTGGATATTCATAATTCATCATCAAAAGTTCACTCTCATTCCAGGGAAATATTTGTATCGTGCTACTGTTTTTCAAGTGAGAGAGCAAAGCAATTTTTTCTAAACTCTCTATGCTGTATTTCCTTCTTATAGATGGATTAGTATCTTCAGGGACTGGTATTCCTCTTGTCTCATTCCTCTGACATGGGTCAAGATACTCAGGTCTTTTTCTTTGAAGTTCTTGGAACTTGGAAGGAACTTCAGAACAAATTCAATAAATCTCTTTGGCATCTAAAAGGTTGGTAAACCTAAAACTAGCTTCCATGTAGAGTGACAAAAAGAGTAAATCTCAAATCTCATTCCTCAAGCATTTTGCTCAGAATGTCATGAAAATAGGATGTGATATGGAGACCTTTCTCCTTCCTTCTGTATGAAAATTGTCCTTATTTAAAGAACAGAAGAAAGCTTACTCTTAAAAGCAAGAAAAGATTGTATTGGAGGTATTGGTCCTCACACTTAAGGAAGAGAAGGAGCCACTGTAAGGAGATAAAGGACTTGAGAAAATTAGCAATGGAAGAGAAAGGAACATGGCACAATCTTCTCCAAAGTTTGAAGAGAGATGCATCTTATCTGGGCCACACAAGAGTCCTAGAGATTAATTTTTCAAAAAATAATAATAGTTCATGGAATGCTATCAAATTTTAATCTAGCAGTTTATTTCTAGGAAAAGTTGTGTCTGTAAGAAAGTCATGGTATAATCAAGAGAAGAAGGCTGGCCTGCTAATCCAGCACATAGTAGCAAGTCAGGGTTAAAACCCTGTTTCAGACACAGGTTTCTGTGTAACCTCAGATAGTTCATTTACCATGCTATAAGGTAGGAATAATGATATTTCCTAGGTATTTGTGACAATAATTAATTTTTGTGTCCTGGCACATGAGATCTGTCAAGGAAGTGTTCCACTAAAAAAAAAATTAAAACCCCCCAAAATTTAAATAAATATTAATCATCATGTCACTAACACCACTACAATTTGTCCTACGCTTCCCATTTTCCTGTCCTAGTGCTTCATGGAAATTCTGTGACTACTAAAATACAAGTACAAACGTACATCAGATATGAAAGTGAAACAAGGAAGAAAACATCCTCTGCCCAGAGCTGAAGTTAATAATCAGGTAGAATTTGCTGTGCTACCAAAATAGTTTAAATAAGATTTCATATTTGCCCTTACCTTAGCATTGGCTGTTCACGTAAAGATTGGATCTTCACATTAAAATCCTATTGGGAAAACACTATATTTCCCAAACACTAGCTTGTCTTTTCTAGTGATTTTATTAAATACATGCTGGTGAGAGCAGGATTCCGAACTGATCAAAGATGTGATGTAGAAGAGGAAAGAAGCAGCCTTCTCCTACTCAAACCATCTATGCCTCCTGCTGGCTAAACCATTAGACACTTCTCATTTGGGTGGCCAAACCAAATTCAGTTGAATAATGTGTTAATTTATTTCATCTGGAAAGAAAAAAAAAAAAAAAAAAAGATAAAGTGTTTTTTTCACTTTGTAAGCCAATTTTTTTTCATTTGATGTAATAGAGGGTTTCTTTAATTTTCAGTGAAACATTCATTGAAAAGAGATTTAATGCAAATTAAACTTTGCTGGAGCTTTTTTAATGCTTTTGTATTTCACTAACAAGATAATACTTCATTTTGGTTTGATCCCCAAATTATTTTTGTCTTTCAGAGTTTACCTTTGAACCAAAAGATCAGTAATTCTGAGCTCCAGTTTTGCCAAGATTTCATATCTTTCCCAGTTTGTACTTAGCCCAGGGACTGGGGATTTTCAAAAGTATTTTGCTATCCTTGTGCAATTTTGCCCTAATGCTTGATCAAAAACCTGTTTGAAGTCTGATATAAACATAGTATCCCTTAATCAAGTACACTTCCATTTTCCTTTCCTAATATTGGAAAAAAAACCAAACCAAAACAAAAAAACCAAACAACTTATTCTTTAGCAGACCTTTCCTCTCTGGAAAATTATTCCTAGTACCTATCAAGGTATAATAGAATTTTTGTTACAATGAAAAAAAAAGGGGGGGTAAGACTTTGGTTGTTATTGTCAGGAAAATATTCAGAAACAAAGTATTTCTACCCTCTAAATGGACCAGAGATGCCAAAGAAGACCGTCTAACACAGCAGAAGAAACTCCACATCTATCTACTATTTCTCATTTAATGTTGGTGCTGCAGTGTCCTAACATCCGCCTGTTCCATAGCCGATAACATGTTCAAACCTTTGCCTAGCCAAGGGACACTGACGTATCCGTTTGCTGCTTAACAGGTTGACATTTCAACCAATGTTTTCTGACCTTCTGCACTCCAGATACATATTGATTGTGACACAAGCTATTAATGATCACATTAATGGACATGAAAACCTCCCCCAAAGAGTCTGCAGGTTCTCTCTACAAGCCTGTTTTCCATTCCATAGCTCACAAGGTGTTAAACAAAGCTCTTTTTCTGGGTTCATAAGCATCTGTAGGTGTCCTTTTAATTCTTAGTACCAACTGACCAGTAAACTGACCAAATAACTAAGCAATAGCAGTGCACACAGAGAGGAGAAGACAATTATTTCTCCTTATTGAGCTACAATTTTGGACATATAACATCGTATTTCTTTGAAAATTTTCAGCACCTGAGGACATCCCCAGTGTACTCCATCTCCCATAATCTGGATGGTTGATGGGAATTTACTATACATATGAGTAACAGATAACTCTGTCTAGACCAGTATGCAGAGATCCATGCATTGGCTGAGATAGTTATTACTTAAAACAAGCAGCCTCAGTACCACAAATGTGTATTTGTATTTATAGAAAGACACTCAGTTTTCTTGGCCTTCACAACTTCCCCTCACACAAGAAAAAACAGACATCAGAGAGCAGAGATCTCAGATTAAACTTACTGTAGGTGGGCCACTTGCTAGGGGTGTGAAGAGGAGCAGAAACGGGAAACCCAGGAAGGGATGTGTGACTGATGACAGGCAAGAGAAATTGCCAAGCACAGCCTGAACCTGTTTTGCTGTTGCATTAAAGTGGCTTGTTTGGGAACTGCCAAATAAGAGCTAATGAGATCAGATTGCTCCATGCAGAATTGCAGGTTGCTGTGGCTAATTTAGCAGTGCTCAGCCTGAGTGAGGGAAGTCCAGTCTACAGAGAGGAAACCACCTATTTTAATAGGTCAGAGCAGACTTTACAAGGCAGGAAACTTAAGAGATGAAAAGCAGGAACTATTCATTTAAAGCTCTTGTTAAGCTGTGAAAGATAAAATAACTTCCTGGTAAAAATTTTATTTTCCGGTTTATTTTAAGACAAGCCTAGACTTCAGGGGGATTCCTCCTCATTTCCTTCCCATGAAAAATCCAGTCATACACCTTCCCTCAAACAGCAAGTGTGTGCTGTTTCTTATAAACCATTCTCACCAGGCAGCTGTGCAGAAGGGATTAAAAGGAAAAAGGTGACAATTGCAGCCTATAAGGGGTTTTCTGGGGGGGTTTTGTTTGCTTGTTTTTGTTGTTTTTCATTTTTAACCTGACAAACTATGTTTAGTTTATCAAATTGAGCTACATCAGAATGAGAAATGAAAATAAAACAATATAATTGGCTTCACAGCACAGCATGCATTCCCCTCAAGATGAACCTGCTCTAGGAAACAGTCTGGGCTGAACGGTTGAGTGGGCTGTTGTCTTCGAGTCTCCCACAGCTGGAGGATTAAACACTTCAGTCTACACCTGACAGCACAACTTGTACCTTTCTGCACCTAAGGCTCACTGGAAATCTTGCTGTTACTCAGATAGTGCTTATTTCCCTTGAAACAAAAGAAGCAGTCATCATTTGTTTGTGTTTGATCCCTCAAAAGCTCGCTGCTGTACTCACACTGTGGAGGAGTATCACTTAGCCTGGCTCCAGCCTCTCAACACGCCTTGACAGATATGACAACGACTGCCAGAGCTCTTGTTTTTCCTGCTGCAACATCTTAAAGTCATCCCCAGGTCTGTAATGTGACATAATAAAAATTACCTCATGAGGTTCCTGTCTGTCTTTAATGACTCTTTGCAAAACAACCTCAGTTTACGTGCTGTTTTCATTCTTTTTCAATCCTTCCATTCCCAGCTTGTGCTCTGGAACCTGCTGTGTACTTTCTTTCCCACAAACCTTCATAGGCAGAAGAGAAATGCAGGCCAAACTCTGTCCTTTGTGGAATTTTCTGTGTCTCTTTTTCTGCCCAGACATTCATGTAAGGGGAAGCAACTTGCAGTTGTTCGATATGTACATAGTGCACACAAGTGACTAATAGCCAGCTGACTTTCTCCTTGCTGGATTAGCTCTGAAAGGTTAAAAGGAGCAAAACGCAGTGTGCGTGTCTTTATTTTCATTGATGCCACCTGCAAAAGCATGAAATGCACAGAAGTCCAGATATGTTCCATGAGATAGTGACTTAGGGAAGAGGTTTTGGTTTGGGCTTTTTTGTTGGTTGTTTTTCTTTTTTTTTATTTCAGATATGGATATATTCATATTTTTCCTGCTTTTCGTTGAACATGGAAATCAATTGTCCAACTCAAGAAATATTCAGGTTTCTGCTAAAAAGTAGGACTATGTTGTTCATTTTACACTCTTCTTTTTTTAAATTTATTTTCTTGGCTCTAAATGAGAGAAGGACTGCAGTTTTGGACCCCCATCAATTAACCTGTTTAGTACGTTGCAGTTCAGTTTAACAGAGTGGATACCATAAACAAGTTCTTCTTGTGCATAGCCAAGACTCACAGCCCCAACATGCTCTGGAACATAATATAACCTTATTTTACTGCTTTATTCTTCCTAGTCATATAATAATACTTAGAAGGAAATAGCGGCACAGGATCATTTAGCTAACTGCTTCAAGTCAAACCTACATTGTCCATCCATCCCATTTAAATCTGGGTCAGTAACGACATTTTCCCAGAAGAGAGCAGGGACTCTACCCAAGAAACGGCACCATCAAGACAGCACCATCAAGAAGAACTTCAGCACCTTGTGCCAGAAGGGAAAGAAGGGATGACCCAGAGGCAGTCTCCTACGGTGGGGAAAGTCTCGAGTGTCCTCTGTGGAAACGATCTAAAGCTTTTCCGAAAAGCAGCTTGACATGTGCCAGCCCAAGCAATGTGCTGTGAAATCTGCCTGGGATTCTCTTTCCTGCCTATTCAGTTTTAGTATGTTAGTTCTAAATTTATTATTTTTAATGCAACTTTAATCTTTTTGCCACCATGTAACAATTTGTTTCAAAAATAGTTGGTGTTATGCAAAACAGCAGTCTGTACTAAGAAAATCATGTTTCAGCAAGAATCTTAGTGCAACCCTTAGCATCCTACATACAGATTTTGGAGCAGAGAAAACATATTTCACAACTTGTCACACATCCACCCTCTTGCTTTTTTTTTTTTTTTTTTTCATTGTCTTTCTCAATCACATCTAGGAACAGTTACTTGGATCAGCTGGCTAGATAGATCAGCTTGCTGGAGGACTCTAAAAACAAAGCAGCCTCCTGTATATCCCGGGCAATAGGTCAGAAAGTCAAAGCAAACAGCTGTAGCTAGATAAGGTCTTGCCCTGGACATGGAAATCAAGGGAACATGCAGAATGAAAATGTGCATAAACTAGAAAATGCAAATAACAAGAGTGCAAGAAAAACAAGAGTGATACAGAATAGCTAAAGTAGGTCTGATTATGAGACACATGCTCATAGGGGGAGAGAGATAATTTGGAAGTAGGGGGTGTGCCTTGAAGAAATATGTCTTGACTTACACAATTAATGCACAACAAGTAGCAAGAAGCCATACGGACTATAGCACAAACAGCATATAAGGAGTAGGACAAAAACAGGGGAGTGTTTTTGCTCAGTCCAGAGGAGGCTTTTTGCCCTTTTTTTATTTTTTTTTTCCTCAGAGTCGAAGGAAGGCTCAGCCACGAAGGGTCTCTCTATGCACTATACAGAAGTATCAACTGTGCTTGCAGGAATTTTTTGTCACCCTTATTTGTTGACAAAGGAACCATAGTTCAAGAGTTCACACCCTCTGTGAGTGTACTATGACTGACGTATGTTGCAGTTGCCAACGTTGATGGAAAAACAAGACAGCAGGGGAAACTGAGGCGTCACATAGAAGATACTCAACATGAAGACACCAAAAAAGCTGCAAAAAAACAAAAGAATTCACAGTAAAAGACAAACCCAACCTTGTCTGTGCTTCTGAAGGCCAAAAAGCTTCACTTCCTCCCTTCTGTCTGCATTAGTAATTTTTTTCCTGACATCTTGGCAAGTAATTTCTACAGAGTGAGATTAGGAAAGAGAGACAGAGCCTCCTCAAAGCTCTGCTTATTGTTTCCCTACTGACTGGTCACAAGGGGCAGAAACACGGCTCAGTATGAGTAGAGGTATGGCTGGAAGTTTGTGCTCTCTTTTGAAACCAGCCCAGCACCACCAATTCCCAAATTAGAAACCCATAAACACTGCAATCTGGATTGCTCAAAAAGGAAAGGTAGGAGGGACAAAAACAAGCTCAAAGATCCAGCAACGGTGAGATTGCCAGCAATGCACTATTTTCCACAGGGATACACTAAAGGGAAGATTAATTACAGGTCCTCTGCCCTTGCTGGATGATAGGACAACAGAGAGAGAGAAAAAAAAAAACAACAGGAAAAGTGTTTTCATCATCCAGAAGGTCTTTGTTGCAATTTTTTTTCTATCTTTGTAAAACATTATATCATAAAACAAAGACAATAGCAGCAAAACTTATCAAGATGGTACAAGCACATTTTGCTCTATACTCCGGTAATGACATTTATGAAATTGTCCCTTTTCTGAAAATGCCTTTCTAAAGCACCATAAAATCTTACAGAGAAAGAGAGAAAGAGGGACAGAGACAAGAGAGTAGATAGATCATCCTTGCAAGTGGATTTATTGATTGCTTATACTATAATTTGAAGTTAATCAGGAAAAATAGTAGATCTGCATCCCACTGAAATGTTTCCCCAAATTTTAAGAAAGTTATTTTTTTTCAAATGCAAGGCTGAAAATGACTAACCATGGTTTCTCAGCCCTGTCCACAAGGTCCAGATCAAATTCTATTAGAACTTGAAAAAATTCAGTCTAAAACTACACTGGAACACTGGCCTGGGTAAATTCAAATTTTTGGGAAGCTGTGATCCAGATACAAATCGTGGCTCTTTCTAACTACTACGTGACTCCAGGATCTAAGAAACTGCTAAATGGTAGGCTGCAAGCTGATATGTTTGGCTTCTATCTCACAATAGGCACCGTAAGCTTTCCTCTTTAAGCACCCAGCTCTAACAAGGAAAATGTGTGGGTGGAATATATTTGGGAGACTAAAGAATTCTTTCTCACATGCCAATTTTCACCTGCCTGTGATTTGCTCTCAAGGACTTCAGCCAAGGAAAGCAGATCCTATTTGCCTCAAAAAGCCACCTGCTAGAGAAATGTCTGCAGCAGCACTGATATTCCCTGGTGATAAGACCCAGCTCAGATGTGACCTGTAATGAGCGATGAGGGAGCAGAGAAGTTCACATCCACCTGCATGGAGGTGGGAGGCATCACCACTAAATCTGTGTGTAAGAACCAATTACACATGCTGTTGGAAGGGTGGATGTGTGCACACATCTGCACGGGGCTTTTTTTCAGCCTGTTCTTGAGAACTCACCAGTGTTGTGGATAAGACCTGCCTTTAGAGTAGCCTGCTCAACCCCACATGACCTAGTTCACAGACCATATGTTGGCTACATCAGGACACCTCCATATTAGCTTTTGCAACTGCTTCCTTAGTGTTTGATTTCAACAGTCAAGAGGAAAAAAATATGGTCCAGATCAACAATAGTACTAAGGAGGGTAACTGCTACTGATAGCAGAGGAGATGGGGACCTTGGGAAGAACTGGGAAACATAAAGGAATTTGCAGATCTGCATTTTTTTCCTGATATATTTCAGGCAACTAGTTTCATACATTAATCTACAAGCCTTTATTTGAGTTTCATAGATTTGTGTTGATTTGCATTTGTGTTTTCATTGATATTTAATTGCCTAGGGAACTGTTTCTGAAGCTGGGCTTATTTGTATTTAGTATTGATATAATGCCATCCCACTAAGTGTAAATGGCACTGTAGGGATGAGTTAAAGCAGCAGGTCTCTAAAAAGCTGAAAAATAACAAGCTAGCTCCACTTTACGGCACTGAATTGTTGGGGTCAGATTTTGGCCTTAGATCACACAAAACATAGTTCAGAACAAATAAATGTACAGGAAGGACTGAAGCAGTTCCCAGTCACTTTTCAAAGTCATATCTCCTTAGTAGAAGACTTCTTGTTCTAGGTTAGTACACAACATAATATAAAGCTTGGTCTTTGCCTGTTATTTATTTTTAGTAGATAATGGGAAAAGTGAGACTAGCAGACATCACGCAATCTGACAACACAAATAAGCCCCTGAGAAAACCAAAGCTGGCAAAAAAACATTCCATGTACAGCATAAACACAAATTCTTCAGGAAAATGCAGGTTTTTTAAGAACAGGGTTTTTAACACCCTGAACTCACAGATATGCTTTCATTTATTGTGAGTTAGAGAATTTTGCAGAAAGCCTCTGGCATAACCCATTAATGGCTTTGGAAGAAGCAGACTTGTACTAGAGACATCACAAAGCCAGACAGCAGAAGCTCAGATGATTTATAATTTCACAGCAACAACCAAAATCAGATTTCATGAACATAAATCACTGGGGGTTTTTTATTTACTATTATTTCTAATAACATTTATTAGAAATAATCTGCCCTATTAAAGGATAATGAAATTCACAGACTGCCACGTGGATGAAGTTACAAATCTTTTCAAAACCACTCATGCAAAATCTGCACAAGTTCAGTGATGGTTAATGGTTCAGGAGGATCACCAAAGGAGCATGCCAGAATTCTCCTGCACAAGACAGTAGAAAGTAGGACTGCAGAGCTGAAAGCTGTAGGAAAAGAGAAGCTGATTCATCCTCTATGTGTGAGGGTTGTGGCTACAGAAAATTCATGTTTCCTTTGTTCTTTCAGGTCCCAATTCCCATGTTAAGTCATGTTGTGCTCAGGGCAGGATCTGAGAGTTAAAGTCAGTAAGTCACTCTTTTGTTTGCCTTTTTATTTTCAGGCTGCTGTGAAAGGGTGTAATTTAGAGCAAGGATTTTGGGATATGGTTCAGACTACCTTTTGCTAAAACTTTCAATAATGATGGAAGAGCCTCACTAGAAATAATATCACGAGGTTTTTTTAAGTATTATTAAATGCCAAAGGATGAGAATTTTAGGCGTAAAACCACTTGTTTGAACTGAGATTCTCTCCCAGGCTGTTGTATACAACTAAAACCAAGGGATGGCCTTTACAAGGTGAGAAGCAATTTAGGACATTAAAGTGTCATTTTAGTGGTCATGTATTTCTGTCTGGCCCCTATGCAATACACCATTTGCACTTCCCATATTATAATAAAAATTATGTATATTGAGGTATTTAATAGGCAACCATATAGGAGAAAATATTTACTCCAGTAGCAGAATGGCAGCTTTCTCAGCAAGTTTCACAGACACAGAAATGGAGAGGAATGAAAGTGAGCATTTGCTTTCATGTAAAAGGTAATCAAATATTTTGTTCAGTAACTCACTGGGAGTTTATTCAGCATCACCCTTTGTCCCTGAAAATATCATATCCCAAACCAGGAGTTGCTGAAGACACAGCTGATAAAATGTCAGCCAGGGACTCCTGCATAGCATGATCAGGCAGAAACTAGAGTGACACACAGACACACCATCAGCTAGACCCTGGACAGGGGACAGACTGAGAACTCAGAAAGTTTAGAGATTAAAAATACGCCAAGATTTCATTGTTCTTCTATCCCATCACAGCAAACAGCTCTGAATTTGGCCACCAAACTTTGCCTCCTCAGAGACTTTGTCCATATTGACCTGTTTTCCATTATTAGCCTGCTGTCCAATTCCCTGCTCACACAGAGAAGTCCTGCAAAATAGACTTTTGCTTTCCCTGACCATAATCAGCAGAAATGCTCTGGCTATGGCTAAGCCTTATATTTCATATATCCCATATCCTTACAGCTGCCTGTAGATCTCTGCAGGACTTTTCCATTACAGGCAAGCATTTATTGTGAGCACTCCTCAGTTGAGGAACAAATAACACTGCATGTAGGATGTTGGTTTTGGCATTTGGTATCCAAGGAGAATCATTAGCGCAATCTGTATGTATTGCGTGCTTACAGAGTCAGATGAGATGCTTTTGTGTGCCTGATGCTTCATACAAGCAAAGCACAGTACAGTGTTACCAGGCAGTACTTTAATTCCCAGGACCCAAATCACATGTCTGAGCACTTCTTAACCTTTTCTGGAATTCAAATGCAAATCTAAATTGTAGCTTTTGCTCCTAACTTCCCACCAGGCCATAGTAAAACCCAAGATCTGAACAACATAAAACCTTAGTACATCCAGGTATGCTTCATCTATCCTGGCACTACAGAATTAGCATGATTCACTCTATTTCTGAGTGAGACTTCAGAAGATTTGCTCATGTGTGGCACTTGAGGGTGAACTTCATCCCAGGCCTGCCCAAAACCAGGAGGAACAGGAAGGCTGAAGACTCTGATGCTTGAACAGACCTGCATCTTGCTGGTGTCTGCCTGTGGCTTGAGGAGGACAGGATCTGAGGGTGGCCACAAGCTGCCATCTGTGTCATTGTGAAGTGGAGCACAGGGCTTAGTGGCACAAGAACCTCCAGAAGCCATGGCAACTTTTGAGTCAGATGAAACCTTCGCCAGGGACTGGGCTTACTGCCCTGCCTCCAGTAATCTAAAGCCAGAGCACAGCCCTGCACCTTAAGAGATTCATTGCTAAACTAAGCAGAATTCAATTTCTGTTGGATCTTACTGATTTAAAGGAATACCAAATGACCCAAAATTTTTCAAACTTTGTTTTTTCATCCTTAACTTTCAGGCAGATAATGAAATTAGAAAGATTATATGATGTTTCAAGTGAAGTTAACCAGCAGACAGAACATACTAAGAACTTCTTTCCTCCTCTGCACTAGTGGAATTTGGTTCACTCCTGCAAATCATGCAGAGTCAATTAGATATGCAAATATGCATACTCAAAATTTGCATTTGCATTGCCATGCTCCTATTCATAGCCATGGTAATCATGTATTCCAGTGACCAGTTAGATTTTGAGTTGGTTCATTGTGCGTAAAATCTCAGCACTATCATAGAAAATGAAGCGTGCATTTTTGTGTATGCAGACACAGGCATGCAATTCCAAAAGTCTGTGTCTGTATGACCTGCGAGTGTCTGTATGTCTGACTGGCTTGTGAGACTCAGTATGTCTCTGCCACCTACATCCATGCTTACTATGCCGATGAGCCTGCAGTTTGAATTCCGGGAATGTTTAGGATTTTGTGAAGGTGCAGGGGAAGCATCACTGGTACAATCATGTATCTTGTTTTCAGCATGCAAAATCTTCTGTCTGCAATGGCAAAACACAGTAGTTCACAGGCTGTGGCTACAAAAATCTAGTGTGTTTTGCAATTCTCATTAATTATTTTGCAGTCTTTTCTTTGAATATTTACTGTGAAGTCTAGGGACATTTTTATATCTTATAACCACATGTCCAGACACCATAGAAGACTTCTTTAAAAATGCCCACAGTTTGGTTACACTTCACTTTAGTCTAGAAATGCAAAGAGCTCATGTTTAGATTTTATCAAGAAAAGAGATAGCAAATGTCAAACAAAGACAGTACTTGAAAGGAAATAAAACAAATAATTCAAAATACTTGTTTAAAAAGTTACAAAATATGACAGCATTAATGGCACTTAAAGCTATAAGCACTTAAAAGATTACCACCATATTTTTCTCAACTTCTTTTCCTAAATTTCTTTTTTCTTTTATTTTTCCTAAGATTATGACTGCAGCTTATGTCTAAGCCCAAACCCAGCAAAAGGGGCAGAGAGCCCTGAGATTCTATGGTTGCCCTGGCCCTCATTTGAACAGCGTATATGCTTTTATGTCTATTTTTAAAAATTCAGATTCAGCTACGGTGAACAGCAGTTTGCTGACATGCAAAAGCTATAGCTTTCCTTCTGTCTTCATAGTCTTACAGCATTAAAATTGAAGGGTTTTTTTCAGTGGTAGAAAGTGTGAATGAGAAATTCTTTTAAAAAAACCAGTTGTCCCACTGTTTTATACCTAGCCAAATATCATTAAATTAACGTTTCTCTCCTTTTAAACAACATAGCATGAGATGTTGCATTTTCTTCATATGCACTTTCTTGCTGTGACTTTACATTGAATATTTCCTACACAAGGAAAAAAAAATCCATTTGTTTATTTTCTTTTTTTTTGTCACTGGTCAAGATAAATACCGACAGAGTTTTTTTTCTTTTTTTTAATGAAAAGAGCAATCCGACCCTTAAATATGTCTGTGTTGATTTTTCAGACCAGCACCCAGCTGGTGCCTGTGTCTATGGACATTCTTTTGGAGTTTAGAAGGTAATGCATCTGATTCAAAAATGGGAAAAAAAAAATCTAGCTTGGATCACGTGCCAAAACATAAAGTAAGCCTTACTGAAAGTTTCTAGTTCACTCCGATAATTTCTCCTCTTTTTAATCACCAGGGGAAGGCTCTATGGATGCATACTCCATTAAGTACAAAGACAGACACACTCTT